>NW_019942719.1:0-5264 GCF_002910315.2 Salvelinus sp. IW2-2015 | reverse complement strand
ACACACACACACACACACACACACACACACACACACACTTCCTACTCTGTACATGAAACGTTAATCTGGCTACACCTACGCTCCTCTCTCCAAAAGCAACGACAGCCCTGTCAATCACGGACATCTGCCGTGACAGCCAGTAACCATGGGAATGGAAGGTCTCCGAGTAGAGGACAAGCACTGGTACATGTGGGCGGGTCGCTTCACAAAGAGAACATCAATCAATCAGCTAACATTAATCAATCACTATATAACATTTATATTAAGGCATATTCATATTTCTATTTGCAGCAGAGCTTTGGAGAATAGAGGTCGAAGAACAATTGATTCCTGCTTATTATTACATTTACATTCCACTACACAAGTAATTAGATTTATGCATATAATAATGATATACTGAAAGAGAGTGTGCCCTCAAAGTTACTGAATACATTAACACTGGAAGACTGGAGTCACTTGACTGAATATTTGATTATTCAACACAAGACTGGAATGAAGTTATATTTTACTGCTCCATTCTGTTACAATGTGGTCCTCATGGACTTCAGGCCTGACATGCAGTAGGCCAACTTCAATACACCAGAGAGGAGCGAGAGCTTAAGTAATGCTCTTCCTCCCAATGAACAACAGAGCTTCAGTCAGTGGGATACATCCAGTTCTGACCTGTGACTTGGACATTGAGATGACACTGGTCTGAAATATAGACTCAGAATGCAACCTGACCTCATTTTGTATTTCTGCATGACACAGACTGACACAGTATACTGAAATAGAAAACCATATTATGCAGAACACTCTAAATACACTGGTTGTCAATATCAGGGCTAATCTACATAGCAGAGATCAGGGAACTTATAGAGGCAATGTGAGAGCGAAGACAGAAAGAAGATAGAGAGAGGATAGAGATGATAGAGAGATGATAGAGAGAAGATAAAGAGAGGATAGAGAGAGGATAGAGATGATAGAGAGAAGATAAAGAGAAGATAGAGAGAGGATAGAGATGATAGAGAGATGATAGAGAGATGATAGAGAGAAGATAAAGAGAAGATAGAGAGAGGATAGAGAGAAGATAGAGAGAGGAATGAGAGAGAAAAGAAAAGGATATAGAGAGAGACTAGAGAAGAGGATAGAAAGACGAAAGAGAGAACAAGGGAGAGGATAGAGGGTAGAGAGAGAAGGAAGATGAGAAGATGGAGAGGAAGATATGAGGATAGAAGCAGGATAGAGAGAAGATAAAAGAGATATAGAGAGAAGATCGTAGATGGCTTGAGAGATGGATAGGCAGAGAAGATAGAGAAGATGGGATTAAGAGAGCGATAGCAGGATGGAGAGGAGATAGAGAGAGAAAAGGAAAAGATAGGAGAAGATAGAGAGAGGATAGAAAGACGAAAGAGGAGAACATAGGGAGAAGATAGAGGGGTAGAGAGAGGATAGAGAGAAGATGGGAGAGATAAGAAGAGGATAGAGAGAGGATAAGAGAGAATGATAAAGAGAAGATAGAGAGAAGATAGAGGCGTAGAGAAGAAGTAGAAGATAAGATAGATAGAGAGGAAGATAAAGAGATAGAGAGAAACGATAAAGAAGAGATAGAAAGAGGAATAGAGAGAGATAGGAAGAGAAGATAGAAGGAAGATAGAGAGAAGATGAGAGGATAGAAAGCGGATAAGAGAAAGATAGAGGGTAAAGACGAGAGATGATGAAAGATGGAGAGAAGATAGAGGATAGAAGAGGATAGAAGAGAAGATAAAGAGAACGCATATGAGAGAAGATAAGGTAGATGAGGAGGAAGAGAGAAGATATAAAGAAGATAGAGAGAAATATAGAGAGAAATAGAAGAGGATAAGAGAGGATTAGAGAGAAGATAAAGATAAGATAGAGAGAGATAGCCGAGGATAGAAAGAGATAGAGAGAAGATAGATGGTAGAGAGAGGATAGAGAGAGATGGAGCCAGAAGATATGAGGATAGGAGAAAGAGGATAGAGAGAAGATTAAAGAGAAGTATAGAGAAGAAGATAGAGGAGAGAAGAGGATAGGAGAGAAGATAAAGAGAAGATAGAGAACCGAAGATAGAGAAAGATAGAGAGATAAAAGAGGATAGAGAGAGGATAGAAGAAGAAATAAAGAGAAAATAGAGAGAAGATAGAGAGGATAGAAAGAGGATAGAGAGAAGATAAAGAGAAGATAGAAAGAGGATAGAGAGAAGATAAAGAGAAGATAGAAAGAGGATAGAGAGAAGATAAAGAGAAGATATGGGACAACAGTGCAGATGGTAGGTGGGCGTCCTGCACATTGACTCACCCAAAACCTGTCTGACAAAACACACACCTTCCTCTATACCAGCACCATGTTCTCATAGTATTATTTAGATACACAAAGAAGTATACAAACACCCTGACACTCACAAATTCACACACTGGGGTAAAATTGGGATTTGTAGATGGTGGAACTGTCACAGAAATGGGCTGCTTTCCCATGACATTCCTTACAACATTTTTATTCTGCTTTCCTCCTCTTTGTTTCTCCTTGAATGTACCGGTAACTCAAGACAGACCCAAACAACACACACAGATTCTCACAATCCTGCCATTGCTGAAAGTAGGCATATCCATAACACACTTCATACTGCACACAATCTTTGTTCTGCTGCCTACTCCAGAAACACGCTGTATTCAGCAACACTGATTCAGCCTGCTGGTACATATGTATTTCAGTTCATGAGATTCACCCCTACAGCAATTAGTGTGTTCCAATAATCAATAATAAACTTTAGCAGCAACGCTTAAAGGTTAGGCAGAAAATAATATTCGATATGTCACATAAACAAACGGCTCAATGGCCAGAAAGAAAAACCACAGGGAGGAGAGGAGGAGAGGAGGCTGAGGGAAAATCATGTGACAGCCACGAAGCTCTTTCTGATTGAAGACAGAGAGTAGAGCCCAAATATAACTGGGTGTGTATGATGAGGAGGACAAAAGGCATCCCACTCACAAATGTATTGGGAGGCTGCTGCTGCAATCACTCTCATTGTATTAATTATGAAGAGGTTAACCAGTGGCAGGCATACACTAGTCGAAGCTTAGAAGAGAGAGCAGAGAAGAGAGAGGCAGGACGAGAGAGAGAACGAGAGAGAGACGAAGAGACGACAGACCCCGCAATGAGCAGAAGCGAGCGAGCAGAGAGAACAGAGAGAGGAGACGAGGAGAGAGAGAGAGAGAACAAGACCAGAGACGACAGAGCGAGAACGAGAGAGACAGAGCACAAGAGACCAGAGACACAGAACAGAGATGAGAGAGAAGAGAGACGAGCAGAGAGACGATGGAAGCAGACGACGAGACCACTGCACAACCCGCGGCAGTAGGTACGGACAGGCGAAGACTTCCGAAGACGCAGCACCGAGAAGCACAGACACGAGACAGAGAGAGAGACAGAAGAGAGACAGAGGAACAGAGAACGAGAGACAGAGGACAAGAGACAGAAGGGAGAGATGAGAGAAGAGAGAGACGACAGCAGAAACCAGAGCACGACGACAGAGAAGACGACCCCAGAGACAGGACGACAAGGACAAGACAGAGACAGGAGACAGACAGCAGACACGAAGACACGAGACACGAGAGACAGGAAGAAGAGACCAGAGAGACACGAGAGACGAGAGAGAGAGAGAAATAAAGAAAGAGAGAGAGATACAGAGAGAACATCCCTCAACACGGTGACACCACACACATTGATGCAAAGAGAGGGAGATACTGTAGCTAGAGGCCAATACTCAGTGACAAGGAATATGATGAAGCAATTAAACAGTGACCTTGAAGATACACTGTTGTGTAAACTGTGGGCAGGAATGGAAACCACCATGGCAACCCTTATAGTACAGTACAGTATGATTAATCCCAAAATACATCTGTCTTCCCTACGACATTAAGAGGTGTGTATAAATCCAACATTTACATTAGCTTTGGCACTTGTTTTCCAAAACAAAATCTTGAGTCAAGAGTATGAACACCTGCTCTGTTCATGACATAGACTGACCTGGTGAATCCAGGTGAAAGCTATTATCCCTTATTGATGTCACTTGTTAAATCCGAGTAGATGAAGAGTAGGAGACAGGTTAAGTGCCTTTGAACTCGGTATGGTAGTACAGTAGGTTCCAGGGGCACCGGTTTGTGTTAAGAACTGCAACCCTGCTGGATTTTTCACACTCAACAGTTTCCCGTGTGTATCAAGAAGGGTCCATCACCCAAAGGACATCCAGCCGACTTGACACAACTGTGTGAAGCATTGGAGTCAACATGGGCCAGCATACCTGTGGAATGCTTTTGACACCTTGTAGAGTCCATGCTCCGAGGAATTGAGGCAGTTCTGCAGGCAAAAAGTAGGGTGGGTGCAACTCAATATTAGGAAGGTGTTTTTAATGTTTTGAACACTCAGTGTAAATGTAAATGTTCTTTAATGAAAACACTTCTTGTGGCATGTAAACAGCATGTAAACAGCATGTAGCGCTCTGGTGGAACTCATCGAAACTCTGCAAAGATGTTAAGGAACAACATTTGATTTAGATGTGTGGTATGAAACATTTTGTCATATCACATATTCTGAAATGGGAAGAATGATGTGAATAAAGAATACACCCCTAAGTCTAGGAAAGTTTACAAGCCGAACAAGCCTTATTGGAATGATGAGTTAAGGGACTTATGGTTTGTAAGGCGCAAGGCTGAGTACTTATTTTTACAGAGTAAAGATTGGAATACAAGAGAACATTTTAGGAAGGAATTTAAGAAAAAACAGCAAGTGTTTGATAAAAGACTGCACCTATTTAAACGGAGATATCAGAGAGGGCAGTTAAAACACCTTGATGAGATGCAGACAAGAAATCCTCAACAGTTTTGGAGCCAAATAAACAAGTTAGGTCCAAAACGACATAAGAAAATTCCAATGGAAGTAAGGGAAGAGCAGTGTGGGGGCTGTGCTTTGGCAAAGTGGGTGGGGTTATATCCTGCCTGCTTGGCCCTGTCCGGGAGTATCATCGGATGGGGTCACAGTGTCTCCTGACCCCTCCTGTCTCAGCCTCCAGTATTTATGCTGCAGTAGTTTATGTGTCGGGGGGCTAGGGTCAGTCTGTTATATCTGGAGTACTTCTCCTGTCTTATCCGGTGTCCTGTGTGAATTTAAGTATGCTCTCTCTAATTCTCTCTTTCTTTCTTTCTTTCTCTCTCTCGGAGGACCTGAGCCCTAGGACCATGCCTCAGGACTACCTGGCATGATGACTC
>NW_019942718.1:450569-450898 GCF_002910315.2 Salvelinus sp. IW2-2015 | reverse complement strand
AATACCTAGGTGTCTGGTTAGACTGTAAACTCTCCTTCCAGACTCACATTAAGCATCACATTAAGCATCACATTAAGCATCACATTAAGCATCACATTAGCATCTCCAATCCAAATATACATCTGAAATTGGCTTCCCATTTCGCAACAAAGCATCCTTCACTGCCACTAGATCAATAATCACTAGATCAATAACCACTAGATCAATAATCACTAGATCAATAATCACTAGATCAATAACCACTAGATCAATAACCACTAGATCAATAACCACTAGATCAATAACCACTAGATCCATAACCACTAGATCAATAACCACTAGATCAATAA
>NW_019942718.1:437471-444896 GCF_002910315.2 Salvelinus sp. IW2-2015 | reverse complement strand
TACTAGATCAATAACCACTGATCAATAACTACTAGATCAATAACCACTAGATCAATAACCACTAGATCAATAACTACTAGATCAAATAACCACTAGATCAAAACCACGTAGATCAATAACTACTTAGATCAATAACCACTAAGATCAATAACCACTATCAATAACTACTAGATCAATTAACCACATAGATCAATAACTTACTAGATCAAATAACTACTAGTTCATACCACTTAGATCATAACCACTAGATCAATACTACTAGATCAATAACCACTAGATCAATAACACTAGATCAATAACCACTAGATCAATAACTACTAGATCAATAACTACTAGATCAATAACCACTAGATCAATAACCACTAGATCTCTAACTACTAGATCATTAACCACTAGATCAATAACCACTAGATCAATAACTACTAGATCAATAACTACTAGATCAATAACCAAAAAGTGATGGGCTACTTTCTGCACACGCCACAGTCAGTGTGAACCGGAGTGACTTGACACAACGCTGGCCAAGCAACATGTAGCTACAAAAAAAACAGAGTTATATGGTTCCAGCCTGCCGTGATGCGTTTATCCATGTATAAGGGGTAAGATTCTAGTTACATTTTCAGATACAAGTTTCAAATTTAGTCAAAAAGCCATTTTTATTGCAAGTTAAAGTGTACTGTTAGTTAGCTAGCGAACGGTAGCTTGCTAGCTCGCTAGGTAACATTAGGTGTATGATCTGTGTAGTAATATTATTTGAATCATAAATCAATTTGCATTGCTAGTTATAGCCTAATGTTAGCTAGCTAACATTGAAACTAGTTTGTTAGATTTAGCTACTTGCAGATTCATACTACAGCTATGACCATGTTTGTATTGGTATTAATATGAGTTGGGATTAGGCCAGTTCATTGTTTAGCTAGATAGCTAGGTAGCTACATGGCATGCGCTGTTTAAATACAAGCTATATCAAATGAAATCTACATGTATTTATCACATGCACAGGATAAAAGAAGGTGTAAATGGCACAATAGTAGCAATATCAAAAACCTGTGTCAATTGTCCAGATGAAAATATTTCATTAATATTTATAATTATTAGATGATTTGATGGGTCATGTGAAATAAATGCTATAGATGGCCTTAATTAACCCCATACACACCTGGCTAACTTGATGGGTCATGTAATAATCTGGCAGAAGTGTTTAGACATGTAGCTACCTAGCTATCTAGCTAAACAATGAACTGGCCTAATCCCAACTCATATTAATACCAATACAAACATGGTCATAGCTGTAGTATGAATCTGCAAGTAGCTAAATCTAACAAACTAGTTTCAATGTTAGCTAGCTAACATTAGCTATAACTAGCAATGCAAATTGATTATGATTCAAATAATATTACTACACAGATCATACACCTAATGTTACCTAGCGAGCTAGCAAGCTACCGTTCGCTAGCTAACTAACAGTACACTTTAATTCTTGGAACTATAGGGGGTGCTGTTCCGCATTAGCATATTTGGTCTCCAAATTAAACTCCTCGTGCTAAATTCTTGATCGTACATATGCATATTATTGTTATTATTGGATAGAAAACACCTTCTAGTTTCTATAGAAGTTGGAATTTTGTCTCTGAGTGGTACAGAACAATTTCTACAGCACTTCATGACAGGGTTCAGATTTCAGAAATTTTTACCTCTGATCTGGAGTCTGTTTTTAAGGCGACAGTGAATGCTATGAAGAAACCGACACTGCCTACGTCTTCCTCTGGGTGTCTGTACGTCATCACGTTTTGAATGAAATCGATGGACATTCACAGCCATTATAAAAGACCAAAATGTATAGGGACCGCCCTTTCTCGTCGTGCGCCTGAAGCGTGAAGGCCATCGGACTTGCCTCGTTCCAAATCGTTGTCTAACCAGCAATATTTCTCCGGTCATGTTTTCAGTCGTTATAGTTGTTAAAAACATCATAATGTAGTTAATTTGAACCGTTTTATAGCAATTATCCGTTTAGTGCGATTTTGAGGAATTTATTTGTTGTGCACTCTGAACTGGACATGTGGGGTGTCGGTCGTTGGTGGTGGACATTTCGAAGGACAGAGGACATCTATCGACCAAAAGACGTTTATAAGATAAAATACATGCCAAGAATCGATGGAAGAACAGCTCAAAGTAAGCAATATTTAATATGATAAATCGTGTTTCGTCGAAATATTTTAAACGCATATTTCGCCATTTTTGTGTATAGCTTCACTTGGCGAACCCTTAGTATAGAAGGAGTAAATAAATTAAAATGTAAATGTCACGGTTGATTAGAAACTAATTGTCTTTCATTCCTGTCAACCCGTTTTGAGTCAAGTATATGGATTAGCGTTTCAATTAAACTAATCACTCTGATAGAGTGACGTCAGACATATGAGGCTTGATTTCCTAGTATTTTATTGTGAAACCACGGTTTTGTATGGCTAAATATGCACCTGTTCGGACAAACTGTATATGTATATTGTAAAATGATGTTACAGGGAGTGTCAGTCGGAAGAATTCTGAGAAGTGTATGGAAAAAATAATATATTTTGGCGGTGATTACGTTATAGCGCTCTTTGGCTGGAATCGATGCTCTGGTAACGTTTGCACATGTGGTATGCTAACTTATCGATTTATTGTGTTTTTGCTGAAAAACGCTTAGAAAATCTGAAATATGGTCTGAAATCACAAGAACTGGGTCTTTCCATTGCTATGCTTTGTCTATTTTTATGAAATGTTTTATGATGAGTAAATTGGTCATACACGTTGCTCTATCTAGTAATTCTAGTCGATTTGTGATGGTCCGGTGCAATGCTAAACTGTGATTTCTACCTGATAAATATGCACTTTTTTCTAAGCAAAACTATCCTATACCATGAATATGTATCAGACTGTCATCTGAAGAGTTTTTTCTGGTTAGTGGATACAATATCTTAGTTGAGCCGAATTGGGTGATAGCACCTGAAGGAGTAAGAAATAGATGATGGAGTTAAATAGTGGTGTGATGTTTTGGCTAACGTGGTTTAGCTAATAGATTTACATATTTTGGTCTTCCCTGTAAAACATTTTAAAAATCTGAAATGGATGGCTTTATTCACAAGATCTGTATCTTTCATCTGGTGTCTTGGACTTGTGATTTAATGATATTTAGATGCTACTATCTACTTGTGAAGCTATGCTAGCTATGCTAATCCAGTGTGTGGGGGGATGGGGGGTGCTCCCGACCGGTGGGTAGAGGCTCGTTAGAGGTTAACTGTGCAATAAAAATGCTTTTGACTAAATTTGAAACTTGTATCTGAAAATGTAACTAGAATCTTACCCCTTATACATGGATAAACGCATCACGGCAGGCTGGAACCATATAACTCTGTTTTTTTGTAGCTACATGTTGCTTGGCCAGCGTTGTGTCAAGTCACTCCGGTTCAAACTGACGTGTGGCGTGTGCAAAAGTAGCCCATCACTTTTTGGTTTATCTGAGTATTGATCTAGTAGTTATTGATCTAGGGTTATTGATCTAGTGGTAATGATCTAGTAGTTAGAGATCTAGTGGTATTGATCTAGTGGTTATTGATCTAGTTAGGTTATTGATCTAGTAGTTATTGATCTTAGTGGTTATTGATCTAGTAGTTATTGATCTAGTGTATTGATCTAGTGGTTATTGATCTAGTGGTTATTGATCTAGTTAGTTATATTGATCTAGAGTTATTGTTCTAGTGGTTATTGATCTAGTAGTTTATTGATCTAGTGAGTTATTGATCTTAGTGGTTTATTGATCTAGTAGTTATTGATCTAGTGTTATTGATCTAGTGGTTATTGATCTAGTAGTTATTGATCTAGTGGTTATTCGATCTAGTGGTTATTGATCTAGTAGTTATTGATCTAGTGGTTATTGATCTAGTGGTTATTGATCTAGTGGTTATTGATCTAGTGGTTATGGATCTAGTGGGTTATTGATCTAGTGGTTATGATCTAGTGGTTATGATCTAGTGGTGGTATTGATCTAGTGATTATGATCTAGTAGTGATAGTGGATTGCTAGTGGTTAGTTGAGTTCTAGTGATTAGGATCTAGTGCAGTGAGATGCTTGTTTGGAAATGGAAGCCAATTTTCAGATGTGATATTTGGATTGGAGATGCTAATGTATGCTTAATGTGATGCTTAATGTGATGCTTAATGTGATGGCTTAATGGTGAGTCTGAGGAGAGTTTACAGTCTAACCAGACACCTAGGTATTTGTAGTTGTCCACATATTCTAAGTCAGAACCGTCCAGAGCAGTGATGCTGGACGGGCGGGCAGGTGCGGGCAGCGATTGGTTGAAAAGCATGCATTTAGTTTTAACTTGCATTTAAGAGTAGTTGGAGGCCACGGAAGGAGAGTTGTATGGCATTGAAGCTCGTCTGGAGGTTAGTTAACACAGTGGTCCAAAGAAGGGTTAGAAGTATAACAGAATGGTGTTCGTCTGCGTAGAGGTGGATCAGAGAATCACCAGCAGCGAAGATCGACATCATTGGATTGTAGTACAGAGAAAAGAGTCGGCCCAGTGGATTGAACTCATTGCACACCCATAGAGACTGCCGAGAGGTCTGACAACGATGGCCACTGCCAAGTTTGAGCGAGCGAGCGTTGAGACGCGTGAGTCGAGTGGAGTGAGAGTGTCAGTTGTGGGTTGAGACCAGTGCAGTGCGAGTGCATTGGAGATGTAAACCTAATGGCTGTTGTAGTGTGTGCCGAGTAAGGATTTCGATGGTGAGCGAGGATGGCGAAGAGCGGCTGGCGATGATATGATAGCGGCGAGCAAGTGACTTGGTGGTTGATCGAAAGTGGCGGGGTGTTGTATGCTGTTGTTAACGCGGACTGTGTGGCTGAGGAGCCCATGTGGGAGGTCCGGAAACAATTTCATAGCGGGAAGACGTGTGTGATCGAAATGGGCTGTTGATGCTGTTTGAACCTGCACGAGCCTGCGTGACGGTTATGCGCGGAGCAACCCCCACACCCCCACGACAGCTAATTAGCATACCTAGCAGTAGCTCAAAAGTAGATAGTAGCATCTAAATATCATTAAATCACAAGTCCAAGACAGCAGATAGAAGATACACATCTTGTAAATAAAGCCACGCATTTCGAATTTTAAAAATGTTTTACAGGAAGACGAAAATATGTAAATGCTATTAGCAAACACGTTAGCAAAATACACCACTATTCATACTCCATGCATTTTTCTTACTCCTTCAGCGTCTATCACCAAGTTCGCGTCAACAAGATATTGATATCGCACTAACCAAGAAAAAACCTCTTCAGATGACAGTCTGATAACATATTCAGTGGTATTAGCGATAGTTTTTGTTAGAAAAAAGTGCATATTTCAGGTAGAAATCACAGTTACATATGCACCCACCATCCCAAAATCGACTAGAATTACTAGATAGGAGCAACGTGTATGACCAATTTACTCATCATAAAACATTTCATAAAAATAGACAAAGCATAGCAATGGAAAGACCCAGTTCTGCTGATTTTCAGACCATACTTTCAGATTTTCTAAGCGCTTTTCAGCGAAAACACAGATTAATCGATAAGTTAGCATACCACATGAACATAACGTTACCAGAGCATCGATTCCAGCCAAAGAGCGCTCTATAACGTTAAATCACCGCCAAACATTATATTAATTTTTTCACTAACCTTCTCAGAATTCTTCCGATGACACTCCTGTAAATCATTTACAATATACATATTTACAGTTGTTCGAAAAGGTGCATATCTTAAGCCATACAAAAACCGTGGTTACACAATAAAAATACTAGGAAATCAAGCCTCAATATGTCTGACGTCATCTATCAGAGTGATCTAGTTTAATGTGAAAGCTAATCATATACTTGACTAAAAAATACAGCGGTTGACAAGCAATCGAAAGACAAATAGTTTCTTAATGCAACCGCGGATTTACATTTTTAAAATTATCCTTACTTTTCAATAAGCGGTTGTGGCCAAGCTGAAGCTATACCAACAAAAATGGCGAATTATGCGTGTTAAAATATTTTCGACAGGAAACACCGGTTTATCATATTAAATATTGCTTACTTTGAGCTGGTTCTTCCGATCATATTCTTGGGCAAATGTATCCTTTCTATGTTATAAAACGTTCTTTTGGTCGATAGATGTCCTCTGTCCTGCGAAATGTCAACACCACCACGACACTCCCTAAATAGTTGTCCAAACTTTCAGAACGCACACAAAGCAAAATTCCTCAAATCGCACTAAACGATATAAATTGATATAAAACGGCTCAAATTAACTACATTATGATGTTTTTATAACAACTATAACGACTGAAAACATGACCGGAGAAATATTGCTGGTTAAGAAAACGATTTGGAACGAGGCAGGTCCGATTGGCCTTCACGCTTGAGGCGCACGTTAGAAAGCAGGGGTCTCTGTACATTTTTTGTCATTTATAATGGCTGTGACGTCCATCGACGTTCAATCTGAAAAACGTGATGACGTACAAGACACCCAGAGGAAGACGTAGGCAGTGTCGGTTCCTTCATAGCATTCAACTAGTGGCCTTATATAACAGACCCCAAGATCAGAGAAACTCCGCGGTAAAATTTCTGGAGCAGACATCTGAACCTGTCGAATGAAAAATGCTACGCACCACTGTAGCAATTGTACTCGTGAGGCTCTACCTATCTCACGAGACAACACACAAAAGTTCCAAACTGCTATAGAAACTAGAAGGTGTTGCATAATCAACAATTGTTGATATTTACATACTGACAAACGCAGTTATTTGCTATATTGCCTCACGAAGTCAACGGCTTAATTGGTAGGCACGAGGCAGTTATAAATTTGGGAGACACACAATATGCGTGAAATGCGGAACACAAGCGACTCGCGCCTTATAGCTTTGGGCAAGAAGGGTGCAAGCATATGGCTTTTTTCTGCAAGAAGCACATTAGAAAAAGACAGCTGTGGATGATATACTGAGTAGGTATCCTGGAGTGTAGGGAGGCAGTTTAAGGCTCACTAAGTGTAGCTCCCCTTTTGAAGAGGATTATAGTGATCTAAGTGAATTATTATTCTGCATCTAGTGGTATTATAACTAGCTTACGTGGTGCTACGTTGAATCTTAAGTGATTATTGATTCTAGGTGCGAGTTTAGTGGATCTGAGGTGGCGCTTAGACTAGACAGTCTCTAGTATTTGCGAGTATCATTGATCTAATTCTATGCTTACGTTGCACTTGATCAGTAGACCTCTCTCTAGATCTAGTTAGTGGCCATTATTCAAATATAGTGAGTTTTAATCTAGTGGTTATTGATCTTAAGTGTTATTGATACTAGTGCCAGTTATTGATCGTAGTTTTATGATCGTATGGTTATCTTGATCTAGTGGTGGTCAT
>NW_019942718.1:431496-437446 GCF_002910315.2 Salvelinus sp. IW2-2015 | reverse complement strand
CATGGCTTCACATGCAAATCCTTAAAGAGATAGGTGGGGCTAAGGATTAAAGAGGGTGTGAACGACGCCGAATGGGTGTAGACAAAGAGCTGTCCAGTAGGTACCAAAAAAGATTCATGGGTAATTTTCTCAAAAGTGGGTTTACACGTTTATCAACTTTCAAACCAGAATAACTTACCCATTGTTCCTCAACTGCAGTGTATTTTCTATCTCTGAGTCTCTACTTTTATCCAATGTAAAAAAAACACTTTCAAAATTTGCTACATAAGACCAAATCAAGGAGGTTGGTCACATTTTGTTTGTGTGTGTGTCCTAGGAGTTCCAGGGGTGTACCCACTGGAGGTCAACATGGATGTAGGAGCCCATCCTTGTGACGTCCATCTACACCAGCAAAGGATCTCTCCTGTAGTATAAGGTGCTGTAAATTACAACATTTAAAAAGCCCCTTGGCCATTACATACTGTAAATATTGTTTATTGGAAAACAGTTTCAGGATACAGATGTAAAAAAAAAAACACCAGATTTTTCTGATTATATGCGGAATATTTTCAAAACTCTAAACTGATAACACTGGTAATACATTCATGTAAAATCTCAGTTTTCTAAACATTTTGTTTAGTCATCAGTACACTATTCACACCCCTTGACTTTTTCCACACGTTGTTGCGTTACAGCCTGAAATGTTGTCACTGGTCTACACACACCCCCATCAAAGTGGAATGATGTTTTTACAAATTTGTACAAATGAAATAAAAAATGAAAAGCTGAAATGTCTTGGCTCAGTAAGTATTCAGTCCCTTTGTTATGGCAAGCGTGCATACAGTACATAACAACACATAACGGAAGATAGAGAAAGGACGTATACAGACAATAAGTACAGGTAGAAACAGTGCAATTCATGAGCGATCAACGGCTCATCTGTAAACTATAAACAATAGAACACTCAATCAACTACAACATTAGCTGTAGGCCAGCCTGCTGGTCCTACTTGTGGTTTTAAACGTTCAGGAGCCGCCTTACTGCCGCTTGGACAAAGGATCGTTTGGGTATGCTTGTCATTGGTAAGGAGTGTCTTAGGATAAAAAGACATGGAATAGAGCACTGGCAAAATCCTACAGGAAAACCTGTTTCAGTCGGCTTTCTAACAGACTCTGGGGGGAAACAAATGCATCTTTCAGAAGGACAATAACCTAAAACACAAGGCCAAAAATACATTGGAGTTGCTTACCAAGACGAAATTGAAAGTTCCTAAGTGGCCTAGGTACATGAATTGTGTTTCTAGCCTGAACCATTCGGCCGTTGTCACTCTAAAGAACCTGGTAAACAACTTGAAAATGATTAATTGTTTTATTGTTTTGTTGAATCGTCATGACTGGTTTGAGAAATCTGTCGTAAGACGATGGTGGCAAAGGATATCATTGCTAATTATTGCAGATTCAAGTTCAGTTTTGAGATCGTCATTGGTGTAGGGTTAGCTGGACTTTTCTGACTGGTCTTGAAACTTTGATAACCTCTCCCCGCTTGGCATGATGGGATATGTAGTGATTTTGTATTTTTTTAAACAAAAAACATCAATAATGTGACACTCATCAATTTGACACACAAAAATATCATACATTGTGAGGAATATCCTTTTTGCATAAAACGTGACCGGATGACGTTTTCCTGTGATATCATGTTGACTCTGTAGCGAGTACGGTTCCATTTGGAAGTTGAGTTTTCTCCTGCATAGTGAAGTTGTTGAGGAGAGAAGATCACCAAAGGTCTTGTTTGTACGTATGTTCATGAATTTCAACTGACTGCCAGCAGATACATCTCATGCATACATTGACCTGTAGGATTACTAGGGAGTGTGGATGGCGCCGTGTATACACACACACGCACGCACGCACGCACACACACACACACACACACACTCATGAATAAAACCCCAGTACTTGTGTAATTTCCCTATGGATTGGATAAGGAGCGTGAGTCAGTAGCCAATCACCTGCCTCTTCCTCCTTCTCAACTCATATTCTCCCATCTAGATCCTTTAATCATTCAATCTGCCTAAGGGTGATTTGAGTAAAAAAATATAAACATATTTTTTGGATCATTGACTTTTTACTGGTGCAAAATATCTAGGGAAGTCTCAAGGTTTTGCTCGCCTGAGGTAGAGTATCTCATGATAAGCTGTAGACCACACTATCTACCTAGAGAGTTTTCATCTGTATCTTTTGGAGCTGTCTACATACCACCACAGACCGATGCTGGCACTAGGACCGCACTCTGCATAAGCAAACAGGAAAATGCAAGCAATGCAGGTGTAGAAGCACAGTGGCTAGGAAAAACTCCCTAGAAAGGCCAAAACCTAGGCGGAAACCTAGAGAGGAACCAGGCTATGAGGGGTGGCCAGTCCWCTTCTGGCTGTGCCGGGTGGAGATTATAACAGAACAGAATTTCAAACGTTCATAGATGACCAGCAGGGTCAGACACTAATAATCACAATAATCACGGGAGGTGTGGAGCCAGAGACACCAGGGGTCCTGCTGGATGAACCAGCTTCAGAGGGGGATGGACACGTTGGCACTGGGGGCTTCCAGTCGGAGTCAGTGTCACTGTGAAAGAAAATGTTCAGTTAGAATAGTTTCACATATGAGCCCTGTATCAAGGTATAATCAAGGTATAATAAACAGATACATTGGGGAGAACAAGTATTTGAGACACTGCCGATTTATTAAATGACATAAGTATTTGATACATCAGAAAAGCAGAACTAAATTTTTGGTACAGAAACCTTTGTTTGCAATTACAGAGATCATACGTTTCCTGTAGTTCTTTACCAGGTTTGCACACACTGCAGCAGGGATTTTGGCCCACTCCTCCATACAGACCTTCTCCAGATCCTTCAGGTTTCGGGGCTGTCGCTGGGCAATACGGACTTTCAGCTCCCTTCAAAGATTTTATATTGGGTTCAGGTCTGGAGACTGGCTAGGCCACTCCAGGACCTGTTGAGGATGCCTGCGTTACGGAGCCTCTCCTAGTTGCCCTGGCTGTGTGTTCGGGTTGTTGTCATGCTGGAAGACCCAGCCACGACCCATCTTCAATGCTCTTACTGAGGGAGGAGGTTGTTGGCCAAGATCTCGCGATACATGGCCCCATCCATCCTCCCTCAATACGGTGCAGTCGTCCTGTCCCCTTTGCAGAAAAGCATCCAAAATAATGATGCTTCCACCTCCATGCTTCACGGTTGGGATGGTGTTCTTGGGGTTGTACTCATCCTTCTTCTTTCTCCAAACACGGCGAGTGGAGTTTAGACCAAAAAGCTCTATTTTTGTCTCATCAGACCACATGACCTTCTCCCATTCCTCCTCTGGATCATCCAGATGGTCATTGGCAAACTTCAGACGGGCCTGGACATGCGCTGGCTTGAGCAGGGGACCTTGCGTGCGCTGCAGGATTTTAATCCATGATGGCGTAGTGTGTTACTAATGGTTTTCTTTGAGACTGTGGTCCCAGCTCTCTTCAGGTCATTGACCAGGTCCTGCCGTGTTAGTTCTGGGCTGATCCCTCACCTTCCTCATGATCATTGATAC
Source organism: Salvelinus sp. IW2-2015 (assembly GCF_002910315.2). NCBI lineage: Eukaryota > Metazoa > Chordata > Actinopteri > Salmoniformes > Salmonidae > Salvelinus > Salvelinus sp. IW2-2015. Next base: position 433,868 of record NW_019942718.1, on the reverse strand, counting down.
CCCACGAGGTGAGATCTTGCATGGAGCCCCAGACCGGGTGATTGACCGTCATCTTGAACTTCTTCCATTTTCTAATAATTGCGCCAACAGTTGTTGCCTTCTCACCAAGCTGCTTGCCTATTGTCCTGTAGCCCATCCCAGCCTTGTGCAGGTCTACAATTTTTGCCCTGATGTCCTTACACAGCTCTCTGGTCTTGGCCATTGTGGTTGGAGTCTGTTTGATTGAGTGTGTGGACAGGTGTCTTTTATACAGGTAACGAGTTCAAACAGGTGCAGTTAATACAGKTAATGAGTAGAGAACAGGAGGGCTTCTTAAAGAAAAACTAACAGGTCTGTGAGAGCCGGGATTCTTACTGGTTGGTAGGTGATCAAATACTTATGTCATGCAATAAAATGCAAATTAATTACTTAAAAATCATAAAATGTGATTGTCTGGATTTTTGTTTTAGATTCCGGCTCTCACAGTTACAGACCTCTACATGCTTTGTAAGTAGCAAAATCGGCAGTGTATCAAATACTTGTTCTCCCCACTGTATATAGAGTACAGGGAACATAAAGTGCTGTTCCATTTCACTTTGGCCATTGTTGTGGGCCTGCCTCAAATAGGCTATTTCATGTGGGGGTGGGGTGGAGACACACGTAACTCGACCATGCTCCCTCTAATCCATAATATTTAGACTGAGTAGAGGAAGCATGGTCGCTGTGTTGAGATGTGTGGGTTTGCTGTTACATTCTACTCCATTCCATTTTTTATATATATATATATATATATATATATATACATATACACACAAACATAGGCTATGGGTCACTCACATACATAAAAACATACCCCCACCCACAATGTATAGCCAATGTGTACTTTACACATTTCATTAAATTTGTATATATTGCAAATGTAAAAACAATCACAAATAATATTTTTTTTATATCTAGTCTTAGATTTAGCTTTCCCTGACTTATTCGCCATGATGTTCGATATATAAACAGCTGGAGATGCTCGTTACCGAAATAGTGCTGTGCGTAACAAGCTTGGCTCCTTCCAGTATGAATCTTCAATGCGATAGACCGTCTTTACGCCGGAGTTTAATACATGGGTTGGTCTTCCAACACAGAACCATTACATATTGCCGTTTACCTCTGCACATTGGCTATCTACCCAGCTAGATTTCAAGACGATCAGTGGTCATTGGGTTAAAATACAGTCAATCAACGAAACAGCGGTCATATAATTGGTGCACAATGAGGTCCTTACTTGTTGTCTTCCAATCGGTTTCTTTCGGTCAATACGTCCCGCGAAATGACCCATCACGTTTGGTTGTGTTACAAACAAGTGGTTGTGTTACAAACAAACAGTTGATTGCAATGAAACCAAACATGACTGGATAAAGTCACGTTTAGTCTGTGTATTTACGTTGAATGTTTTGTCGAAAATTGAATGACATGGAATTCAACGAGATAAGCGTTCACAAAATGTTTCGTGTTAGGCTATAAAAATGCATTTAACCGAACAAAAGACCATTCATTGTGTATCAATGAGCCTTGGGATTGCAAACAGAGCAAGATCGTCAAAGGTAAACGATTTATTTCATTGCAATTTGTGATTTTGTTACGCCTGTGCTGGTTGAAATAGTATTTTGATATGGGGCTCTGTGCTCAGATAATCGCATCGTACTCTTTCACAGTTAATCATTTTTTWAATCTGACAACGCAGTTGGATTAGCAAGATTCTAGGCTTTTGAACCATGTGAGACACTTGTATTTTCAGGAATGTTTAATATGACTATTTATGTGGCGATCACCGTATGTTTTTGAATTTAAACCCGCTACCGGTATACGTAGCGCAGAGAAGTTAAATGTGCAACCAGAGGAGAAAAAAACCTTGCCCTCCATTTGGCAAATCTGACTATAATTCTATCCTCCTGATTCCTGCTTACAGCACAAATTTAAGCAGGAAGCACCAGTGACTCGGTCTATAAAAAAGTGGTCAGATGAAGCAGATGCTAAACTACAGGACTGTTTTGCTTTCACAGACCGGAATATGTTCCGGGATTCTTCCAATGACATTGAGTACACCACATCAGTCACAGACTTCATCACTAAGTGAATCGATGAATTCGTCCCCATAGTGACTGCCCGTACATACCCCAACCAGAAGCTATGGATTACAGGCACATTCGCACTGGCTATAGGGATAGGGTTAGGACTACAGGGATAGGGTTAGGACTACAGGGATAGGGTTAGGGCTACAGGGATAGGGTTAGGGCTACAGAGTTAGGGTTAGGACTACAGGGATAGGGTTAGGGCTACAGAGTTAGGGTTAGGCCTAGAGAGTTAAGGTTAGGGCTACAGGGATAGGGTTAGGGCTACAG
>NW_019942718.1:418257-428833 GCF_002910315.2 Salvelinus sp. IW2-2015 | reverse complement strand
AGTAGGTCGTAGACTACAGGTATAGGGTTAGGGCTACAGAGTTTTAGGGTATGGACTACAGGGATAGGGTTAGGGCTAACATGAAGTGTTACACAGGTGGTAGGGCTACACAGAACTTTGTTAGGGCTACAGGGTTAGGGCTACAGGGTTAGGGCTACAGGGTTAGGGCTACAGGGTTAGGGCTACAGGGTTAGGGCTACAGGGTTAGGGCTACTAGGTTAGGGCTACAGGGTTAGGGCTACTAGGTTAGGGTTACAGGGTTAGGGCTACAATGTTATGGTTACAGGGTTAGAGCTACAGGGTTAGGGCTACATGGTTAGAGCTACAGGGTTAGGGCTACAAGGGTTACAATGTTATGGTTACAGGGTTAGAGCTACAGGGTTAGGGCTACAAGGTTAGGGCTACAGGGTTAGGGCTACAGGGTTAGGGCTACAGGGTTAGGGCTACAAGGTTATGGTTACAGGGTTAGGGTTACATGGTTAGGGCTACAGGGATACTCTCTACTCACCTACGTCAGGGAGTGATAACCCTCTATTTAATTATACTGTGAGGAGATTCACCTGTCCTTCAGTTGTCATCAAACCCCTTGGTTCCAACCTTGATTTATTTCAGTGTTCAGACGATTGAGTCTTCCCTCAAACTCCCTACCCCAAGGGTATACGTCAGCATATCAAATGGTGATCTTGCATGATCGAGCGACCAGTCCAGTGGATGTTGTGCATCCAGCTGCCTCACGCTTTGATCCAGTCTGGCTCGGACAAGGCTGACTCTACAGGATTATTGACACAGGTATACGATAGTGTAACGACCGAGAAACATCACTCAGTCAACTACACACGTCCTGTTGCTATGGAGATTATATCGATAACTTCTTACATCCCTTCTATCAATCGAACGCGACAGGAAGTGGTGTCATAGAGGACTCACCCTCCAGTCCTACGCCTTCAGTCTCATCTGAATTCATCTCTAAAATCTAATAAAATCTAATTGTATTTGTCACATGCACACCGAATAAAACCGGAGTTGACCATGACATGATTGCTTTCGAGCCCTTCCAAACGATAAAGAGGAAACTATTATAATAAAAAGAAAAATAATAACACTATGAATAAAATACACAACAACGATACCATATACAGGAAGTACCAGATCAATGTGGAGCTATATACAGTGAGTACCAGTACCAGATCAATGTGGAGCTATATACAGGAAGTACCAGTACCAGATCAGTGTGGAGCTATATACAGTGAAGTACCAGTACCCAGATCAATGGGGCGCTATATACCAGTGAGTACCAGTACCAGATAATGTGGAGTATAATACCGTGAGTACCATACCAGATCACAATGTGGAGCTTTATACAGGAAGTACCAGTACCAGATCAGTGTGGAGCTATATACAGGAAGTACCAGTACCAGATCAGTGTGCAGCTATATACAGGAAGTACCAGTAACAGATCAGTGTGGAGCTATATATAGGAAGTACCAGTACCAGATCAGTGTGGAGCTATATCCAGGAAGTATCAGTACCAGATCAGTGTGGAGCTATATACAGGAATACCAGTACCAGATCAGTGTGCAGCTATATTCAGGGAATACCAGTACCAGATCAATGTGCAGGGATACGAGGTATTTAGAGGTCGATGCACTACATGACCAAAAGTATGTGGACAGCTGCTTGAGAAACATCTCATTCCAAAATCATGGGCATTATTATGGAGTTTGTCCCCCCTTTGCTGCTATAACAGCCTCCTCTCTTCTGGGAAGGCTTTCCACTAGATGTTGGAACATTTCTGCGGGAACTTGCTTCCATTCATCCACAACAGCATTAGTGAGGTCGGGCACTGATGTTGGGCGATTAGTCCTGGCTCACAGTCGGCATTCCAATTCATCCCAAAGGTGTTCGATGGGGTTGAGGTCAGGGCTCTGTGCAGGCCAGTCAAGTTCTTCCACACCGAACTCAACAAACCATTTCTGTGTGGACCTCGCTTTGTGCACAGGGGCATTGTCATGCTGAAACATGAAAGGGCCTTCCCCAAACTGTTGCCACAAAGTTGGAAGCACAAAATCGTCTACAATGTATGCTGTAGCGTTGAGATTTCCTTTCACTGGAACTAAGATGCTTTACCCGAACCATGAAAAACAGACGCAGACCGTTATTCCTCCTCCACCAAACTTTTAGTTGCCACTATGCATTCGGGCAGGTAGCGTTCTTCTGGCCCAGATTCGTCTATCTGACTGCCAGATGGTGAAGTGTGATTCATCACTCCAGAGAACGCTTATCCACTGCTCCAGAGTCCAATGGTGGCGAGCTTTACACCACTCCAGCTGACGCTTGGCATTGCGCATGGTGATCTTAGACTTGTGTGCGGCTGCACGGCCATGGAAACCCATTTCATGAAGCTCCCGAAGAACAGTTCCTTTACTGACGTTGCTTCCAGAGGCAGTATGGAACTTGGTAGTGAGTGTTGCAACTGAGGACAGGTGATTTCTACGCACTCTACAGTACTCAATGGTCTCGTTCTGTGAGCTTGTGTGGCCTACCACTTTGTGGCTAAGCCGTTGTTGCTCTTATATGTTTCCACKTCACAATAACAGCACTTACAGTTGACCAGGGCAGCTCTAGCAGGGCAGAAATTTGACGAACTGACTTGTTGGAATGGTGGCATCCTATGACAGTGCCACGTTGAAGGTCACTGAGCTCTTCATCAAGGCGATAGAGATTACCTGACTGTGTGTTCGATTTTATACACCTGACAGCAATGGGTGTGGCTGAAATAGCAGAACCCACTCATTTGAAGGGGTGTCCACATACTTTTGTATATACAGTGTATGCAATGTACATTAAGGCTGGGTAAAGTGACTAGGGATTCGGATAGATAATAATTCTGGTAAAAATAATGATCAGAGTAGAAGCAGAAAATGATGAGTGTAACAGTGTGTGAATGTTTGTGTATGATCATACAGTGCATTCGGAAAGTATTCAGACCAGCTTTATTCTAAAATATATTAAATATCCCCCCCCCCCCTCATCAATCTGCACACAATACCCCAAAGCAAAAACAGGTTTTCAGAAATGTTTGCAAAATAATAAAAAAAGAAAAATATTACCTTTACATAAGTATTCAGACACTTTACTCAGTACTTTGACAGTGATTATACCTTTGAAGCAGCTTTGGCATTGATTACAGCATTGATTCTTCTTGGGCATGACACCTCAAGTTTGGTAAAGCTGCAGGGCAACTAGGTCTCACAGTCTCACTTCTGAATCAGACGTTTATCCACGTTTCTCAACTGGATCCTGGACTGCCCACAACAACAACAAAAAATCAAGCTTCTGCCTCCAACCCTGGAAAAATCTTTTCCACTTTCTCCTCCCTGCTTAATCCTCCACCTTGTCCCTCCTCCATCTCTGCGGACGACGTTGTCAACCACTTTGAAAAAAAAGGTTGACGACATCCGTTACTCATTCACTCAGCCTATTGAGTCCACTGGTCCCACTCACACAGAACTACCCTGAACCTTGACCTCTTTCTCCCCTCTCTCCCCAGATGACATCTTGTGGCTAATGACGTCCGGCCGCATGACAACCTACCCGTTCGACCCCATCCCCTCCTCCCTTCTCCAGAACATCTCTGGAGACCTTCTCCCATTCCTCACTTCCCTCATAAACTCATCCCGACCACTGGCTGCGTCCCTTCTGACTTCAAGATTGCCAGAGTCGCTCCCCTCCTCAAGAAACCAACACTCGACACCTCTGACGTCAAAAACTACAGACCGGTATACCTTCCTTCTTTTCTTTTACCAAAACACTTGAGGATGCCATATCTGAACAACTCTCTCATAATCTCTCTCAGAACGATCTTCATGACCCTAACCAGTCAGGCTTCAAAGTGGCTCACTTTACTGAGACTGCTTTCCACTCTGCCAAAACGGACTCTCTCTCCTGTGTTCTCATCCTCCTACATCTGCCTTCGACACCGTGAACCATCCGATCCTCCTCTCCACCCTCTCGTTTGGGCATCTCAGGCTCTGCACACTTCTGGATTGTATTCTACCTGGCAGGTCACTCCTACCAGGTGATGTGGGAGAGGGTCTGTGTCTGCACCACGTGCTCTCACTACTGGTGTCCCCCAGGGATTGGTTCTAGGCCCACTCCTCTTTTCTCTTTACTCGGCTCTGTCATATCCTCACATGGTCTCTCCTATCATTGCTATGTGGATGAAACTTAAATAATMTTGTCCATCCCCCCGTCTGACACCCAGGTGGCGACATACATCGCTGCGTGCCTGGCACACATCTCAGCTTGGATGTCAGCCCACCACCTCAAGCTCAACCTTGACAAAATGGAGCTGCTCCTCTCCATGAGAGGCTTTGTTCTCCAGTTATTTCACAGTTTCCCATAACTTCTTGGGTTTAGACCCACAGACAGAGAACTGCTACTTAGAGTTACTAACTTTGGCCTCCCGGATAGCCTGAGTGCTCATGACCATTGGTGTGCCGAGCCTTTCATCAAATCGTGTTCTTGAGGTGGAGTAACTCTGCCAGATCACGGTCGAACCAGGGGCTGAACCTGTTTTCAATTCTCATTTTCTTTATGGAATGTGCTTGTTAACAATACCACTGAAACTATTTTAAAAAGATGGTCCAAGCATCTTCGACAGAGGGGATCAAGCTGATTCTATACCAATATACAGAGGCCAGATCATGATGGAAGGCTTGCTCATTAAAGTTTTTTAGTAAGCATCTATGACAAATCAGTACAGGTCGTTTCACTGAGCAGCTATTATGAACACAGGCTGTAAAACAGTGATCACTAAGGTCATTACAGAAAACACCAGACTGATACCTATCAGGATTATTTGTGAGGGTAGCATCAAGGAGAGTAGCCTTTTCTGGGTGTTTGGAGTTATACCTTGTGAGATTGTTAATAATCAGAGAAAGATTTAGGGAGTCCCATTGTTTTAAGACTTCATCAGGTGGTTAAAGCATGTCCCATTTTAGGTCACCTAGTAGGCAGGACAAATTCAGATTTAGTATAAGGGATTTAGGGCAAGTAGGGTACAGGCCGGTGCTGATGATGGACGATAACACCCAGCAACAGTCAAGAGCTTTTTGAAAGCTTAATGTCTAAAACCAGGGAATCAAATTGTTCGGGGACAGACTTGGTGGAAACAACTGAGCACTGAAGGTGATCCTTGGTAAAGATTGCCACTCCCCCACCTTTGGAAGATCTGTCTTGCCGAAAAAGGTTATAACCAGAAAGGTTAACATCAGTATTCAAAACACTCTTCCTTAACCACGTCGCAGTAATGACCAACACATCTGGATTGGAGCTGTGAATCCACACTTTCAATTGTTACCTAAAATTGATACATTTTAGGTAATAAGCTTCTAGTGTTAACGTGCAGAAAACCCAAGCTTTTACGAGAGCAGAAATCAGTGATAAAGAAATCAGTGATAAAGAAATCAGATTTGGGGCTAACAACAGCAGCCGGGCCAAGGTGTACATCGAGATTTCCAGATATCATCAACAGTGATACAGTCAGGGCACGGCAGAGGACAGGGAGAGCTCTGCAGTGTTGTTGTTTTTAGGACATTTGAATGTACATCAGATGGCTACAAGGTCACATGGTACAGCAATTTCATCAGGTAACATGAGAGGTGGTTAGAATAGGATGGAAGACCAAGAGTCTGTGTAACCAATAGAGAGTCAGAGTCCCCAGTGAGGGAACAAACATTGTCTGTCCCACAGTCGGGTAAACAAGCAAGTTCATAATCAACAAAGCGTGCAGGAGTCATGAGGCAAATAGCATAAAGCACAAGAAAAACAAATAAAGGCTTGGGGCAAGCCATTGTCAGTTTAAAGAGTCACTCGCCCCAACAAGATAACTTGAGAGAGGAGCTCTCTATCAGTCTATAAAAGTCTGAGATAAAATAAATAAATAGTAGGCCAATACTAGTTAGGCCTAATTAAAGTGTTTCTGAGTAAAGCTCACTTAATAAACTTCACAAGTTCTTTAGACTAAATACCATTCAGATGAGTCCAAAGTCTGCAGTATATGTGAATGTGTGCTGGAGGCACAAGCTCAGTAGAAGGGGGGGCGGTGGTACCTGTACCAGACAGGAGGAGACAGCTCAGATAGCGGTGGTACCTGTACCAGACATGGGGAGACAGCGCAGATAGCGGTGGTACCTGTACCAGACAGGAGGAGACAGCTCAGATAGCGGTGGTACCTGTACCAGACAGGGGAGACAGCGCAGATAGCGGTGGTACCTGTACAGACAGGAGGAGACAGCTCAGAAGCGGTGGACCTGTACCAGACATGGGGAGACAGCTCAGAGAGCGTGTGGTACCTGTACCAGACAGGAGGAGACAGCTCAGATAGCGGTGGTACCTGTACCAGGACAGGGAGGACAGGCTCAGATAGCGGTGGTACCTGACCAGACAGGAGGAGACAGCTCAGAAGAGGGGTACCTGTACCAGACAGGGGGAGACCAGCTCAGATTAGCGGTGGGTACCTGTACCAGACAGGGGGAGACAGCTCAGATAGCGGTGTGTACCTGTACCAGACAGGGGAGACAGCTCAGATAGCGGTTGTACCTGTACCAGACAGGAGGAGACAGCTCAGATAGCGGTGGTACTGTACCAGACAGGGGAGACAGCCTCAGATAGCGGTTGGTACCTGTACCAAACAGGAGGAGACAGCTCAGATAGCGGGGTACCTGTTACCAGACAGGAGGAGACAGCTCAGAAGCGGTGGTACCTGTACCAGACAGGGGAGACAGCTCAGATAGCGGTGGTACCTGTACCAGACAGGAGGAGACAGCTCAGATAGCGGTGGACCTGTACCAGACAGGAGGAGACAGCTCAGATAGCGGTGGTACCTGTACCAGACAGGGGAGGACAGGCTCAGTAGCGGGTGGTACCTGTACCAGACAGGAGGAGACAGCTCAGATAGCGGTGTACCTGTACCAGGACAGGAGGAGACAGCTCAGATAGCGGTGGTACCTGTTACCAGACATGGGAGACAGCTCAGATAGCGGTGCGTACCTGTTGTACCAGACAGGAGGAGACAGCTCAGATAGCGGTGGTACCTGTACCAGACAGGGGAGACAGCTTTCAGCATAGCGGTGGTACCTGTACCAGCACATGGGGAGACAGCTCAGATAGCGGTGGTACCTGTACCAGACATGGAGACAGCTCAGATAGAGGTTGGTACCTGTACCAGACATTGGGAGACAGCTCCAGATAGCGGTGGTACCGTGTACCAGACATGGGAGGACAGCTCAGATAGCGGTGTACCTGTACCAGACATGGAGGAGGACAGCTCAGATAGCGGTGTTACCTGTACCACGACATGGGAGACAGCTCAGATAGCGTGTGTCACGGTACCACAGGAGGGGAGACAGCTCAGATGCGGTTTGGTACCTGTACCAGACAGGAGGAGACAGCTCAGATAGCGGTGGTACCTGTACCAGACAGGAGGAGGACAGCTCAGATAGCGGTGGTACCTGTACCAGACAGGAGGAGACAGCTCAGATAGCGGTGGTACCTGTACCAGACAGGAGGAGACAGCTCAGATAGCCGGGTGGGATCCAAGCAGCAGTGCAGCAGGCAACGTGAGTAGGGGTCACACCCACTTGGGAGAAGCTTTTTCTGTGGCTGAGTAGAAGAGGAAGGCGTTCGACCTCATCCGACAGGTGGAGAAGGTAAAAAACACCTGAAGCTAAAAGCTTGGTGAAAGACTTGGCTTGAGTTTCGATCAGCTAATTGCCAACTATGTGTGGTGCCATGTTTGTTGACATCATACAATGCGTTCTGGTTCTTAGCCAGTAAAGCCTTCTGTCGTGAACAAACAGAGAGAGAAAAAGAGGGAGGGAGGGAGTCAGGTAGGCTGAGCAACCCCTGCAGGTTTTTACTTGTGGATGGCGACATGAGGTTTTCAGGAACACAATGAAAAGTAACTTGACACTGTGTTGGTCAGTCAGCGTGCATTTTTTTATAATGACATGAATCAAATGTCATTGACAGAGGAGAGAGCCGACTGAATTACAGTTTTTTTACAATCGCTAGGACCCATTTCTCAATACTTAGGTCACTTCAAAACTCTTCACACAGTGAGCATAACAGCAGTCTATATGGGGTAAACTGTGGATCATTTTCCATTGCTTTGGCACAAAATGTATTCAATGACTACATCTTTCAAATGTCATGAATTATTTTCTCACTCAGACACAACCACCWCCAAAACCCATGTACCTTCAGGCCAATTTGCACATGTTTACATACTCTTTTCAAAACTGTTCAACTTAAGTTCACAACCTAAAATAACACAAAATTGAATAAGACATACATTTTCTAAATTTCTACAGTAATACCGTATCGAAATATATTCCAAGTCTAAAAAATATAATACTATCAAAACAATTAGACCAACCAYAGCTGATTCCCATTGTAGCTGAACACCCAGGTGKTAGGCTTTCAATGTCATTACCGTCTATACAGAAGGGGACATCTTAGGAATAATGCTGTACTGTAATGTAAACATGGACCCAGCCAGAGATAGAGAAGTGGCTGACAGAGGAAGAAGAGTGGCTGGGAGAGGGAGAGGGAGAGAGAGGAGGGAGAGGGAGAGGAGTATGTATGCGTGGTGGAAGAAGACTGAGAGGAAGATCAAGAGCTGTCGTCTCAGATGAGATTAGGGCTGCTATAATTGATCATGTAATAAATCATGGTCTATCAATGAGAGAGGCTGGTCTGAGAGTGCAGCCAAATCTGCAACGCTCAACAGTGGCATCTATCCTGAGAACTTTCCGGCAAAACATCAGGTAAGATGTGCATTCTGAAAGGGCATCTGACTGAACTGCACATTACAGAAGTAAATTGAGCAAATCCTCCAAACCTACTTGTGTGTAATTGTAATTGTTTTTGTATTTCTGCTTAGGACCCAACGGTTACCTCCTACAGGCGGGAGAGGWAGGATTTTCACTGCTGTGCAGGAAACTGCAATCGTTGATATGGTCATCAGAAACAATGGCATRAAACTCACAGAGATTCRGGACGAGTGTTGGCAGACAAYGTAAGCACAACAAATATTTCTAGAGTCCTGAAACARCATCAAGTCAGGATGAAGCAGCTGTCCCCTTTGAGAGGAACTCTGAACGAGTCAAGCAACTCAGGAACCAATATGTCCAGGTAAGATGACTATAAAATACAGAACTGGTTATGAACAGAACCAAACAGGGCAGAAGCACACAATGACATGTTTTAAGGTATAATGTAAACTACCGTAATAACTCTTATGTTGCCTTGTGGATTTATTTTAGAGAGTCATGGAGATTGAAGCCAGGCAAACACCCCACATATTCATCTTTGTGGATGAGGCTGGTTTCAACTTGGCCAAAACACGGCGGCGAGGAAGGAATGTGATTGGAAAAAGAGTAACAGTGGATRTCCCGKGCCAGASGGGTGCCAACATCACAATGTGTGCAGCACTATCCTCTGATGGATTGCTGTTACACAAACCRCTAATTGGGCCATACAACACCGAGCGTCTCATTTCATTCCTGGATGACCTCTATGGAAGGGTCGTGCCAGGTGAGGAACGGGTTGCAGTGTGGCGAAATCGGCCAACGTTTGTAATTGTATGGAACAATGGGGCATTTCACCACTCCCGTGCCGTCACAGAGTGGTTTGCAACCCATCCCATGATGATGTCACTTTTCCTCCTTCCTTACTCTCTATTCCTCAACCCCATAGAGGAATTATTTTCCTTATGGAGGTGGAAGGTTTATGACCACCATCCACATGATCAAATATCCCTCCTGGATGCAATGAATGCTGGATGCCTGGACATATCTGCAGACGATTGCCAGGGATGGACCAGGCATGCCAAAAKATTATTTCCTGGGTGTATTGCCCAAGATGACATAAGATCTGACGTGGATGAGAACCTGTGGCCAAATGCAGAAGACAGGGTTGACTAGTATTGCTACTGTATCTGTATCGGTAGATGGTGTATATACACTTTCTTGTATTTTTGGAATCACTCAATGCCAAAAAATGACATAAAACATATTGAAGCATATTGCATAATCAAATCAAATCAAATGTATTTATATAGCCCGTCTTACATCAGCTGATATCTTAAAGTGCTGTACAGAAACCCAGCCTAAAGCCCCAAACAGCAAGCAATGCAGGTGTAGAAGCATGGTGGCTAGGAGAAACTCCCTAGAAAGGCCAAACCCTAGGAAGAAACCTAGAGAGGAGCCAGGCTCTGAGGGGTGGCCAGTCCTCTTCTGGCTGTGCCGGGTGGAGATTATAACAGAACATTGCCTGCGGCTATGGAACCCTGACCTGTCACACCGGACGTGCTACCTGTCCCAGACCTGCTGTTTTTCAACTCTCTAGAGACAGCAGGAGCGGTAGAGATACTCTCAATGATCGGCTATGAAAAGCCAACTGACATTTTACTCCTGATGTGGGTGACTTGTTGCACCCCTCGACAACTACTGTGATTATTATTATTTGACCATGCTGGTCATTTATGAACATTTGAAACTATCTTGGCCAT
>NW_019942718.1:404088-417722 GCF_002910315.2 Salvelinus sp. IW2-2015 | reverse complement strand
TCTCTCCTCTCTCCATCTCTCTCTCCTCTCCTCTCGTCTCTCTCTCTCTCTCATCCTCCTCTCGCTCTCTCTCCTCTTCTCTCTCTCTCTCTCTCTCATCTCTCTATCTCGCTCTCTCCCAGTTCTCGCTCCTCTCTCTCCTCCTCTCTCTCTCCTCTCTCTTCTCCTCTCGATCTCTTCTCTCTCATTTTCTCACTCCATCTCAGTGCCTTTCTCCTCTCCCTCCTCACCCAAGGAGGAGTTTTATAAGACCTCACTGTCCTTCTTAAAACTGATTGATTCAGAATCCATTTCCTTGCCAAAGAGTTGTTGTATAAGTTAAAATAATGCTCTCTCCAGTGAAGGTGGGTTAGTGTTGTATGGGGGAAGCAAGTTAATCGCGTGTGTGTTTTTAGATAACAAACATCCCAATTTTCTTTCTTGGAGGCATTGTCTGTCTGCCTGTGACTGTGCCCGACAGTAAAGCCTTGTTTCTATTGTTGTTATAAATCTGTTATTATCTACTGGGGGGAAGAAAAACATTATCCATTACGGCTGAAAGAGAGGGTTGGTTTGGCAAGAACGAAACAGGGTGAATCTCAAAACTATTTTTCTAGATTCCTCATATCCTATATTCTTGCTTTCACATCCTATCAATACATCCTTAGGGAGGGAAGTGAGGAGATAATTGGAGGAGTAGATCTGAGAGAGGAGATTACCTCAAATGCTCCCTGTGACATTTTGATAAGGAATGTTATTGGCTGATATTATATATCTATCCAGTTAGGTACACCAAACTTTGGGACAAACTGCTACGCTGCTATTTTTAAAACGCACATTGTTTCTTTTAGAAGATACTGAGCTAATGTATCCCTTACCTTGTTCATTACATTTTTTTTTATTACAATGCGCCAGGACCCATTTCTCAATATTTAGGGGCACTTTTCAAAACTCTTCACACAGTTCTCCTAACTAACTTTCAGCTTGGCACAGCAGTTTTCATTTCAAATTAGAGAGAGAGAGAGAGAGAGAGAGAGAGAGAGAGAGAGAGAGAGAGAGAGAGAGAGAATTCTGCTGATTTTGAGGCAGTAAAAACAGGGCGGCGCTGGGTGTGTCTGTCCAATGCTGGTAGTGACTTCATTAAATGAGACCAATGTTTACAACCATGACAGTTCTGATTATGATTACGGCAAGTAGAGGGGAGCAGCGCAAAGCCAAGCTGCACACTTGATGATGGAATTGCCTATTCTTAAGAATTCGTTTTTTTAACTTAATGACGAAGGTTACTTTGAAAAAGCATTTCACTACATCCAAACTAYTTATGATAAATTATCAGTGGTGTAAAGTACTTAAGTAAAAATACTTCAAAGTACTACTTAAGTCGTTTCTTGGGGTATCTGTACTTAAATTTACTTTTTATATTTTAGACCGCTTTTACTTTTACTTCACTACATTCCTAAAGAAAATAATGTACTTTTTACTCCATACATTTTCCCTGACACCCAAAAGTACTCGTTACATGTTGATTGCTTAGCAGAACAGGAAAATGGTCCAATTCCCCCACTTATCATGAGAACATCCCTGGTCAGCCGGACTGCCTCTTATCTGGCAGGCTCACTAAACACACATTTCGTTTGTAAATTATGTCTGAGTGTTGGAGTGTGCCTCTGGCTATCTGTAAAAAAAATAACAAGAAAAATGATGATGTCTGGTTTGCATAATATAAGGAATTTAAAATGATTTATACTTTTTCTTTTGATACTTAAGTATATTTTGAACTAAATACTTTCAGACTTTTACTAAAGTAGTATTTTACTGAATGACATTTTTTTTACTTCAGTAATTTTCTATTAAGGTATCTTTACTTTTACTCAAGTACTTTCACACCACTGCCAGAACCAATATGCTGTAATTACTAGAACAAAGACAGTAGAATGTGTTAGAATAGAGACAGTAGAATGTGTTAGAATAGAGACAGTAGAATGTGTTAGAATAGAGACACTAGAATGTGTTAGAAATAGAACAGTAGAATGTGTTTAGAATCAGAGACAGTAGAATGTGTGTTAGAATAGAGACACTAGAATGTGTTTAGAATAGAGACAGTAGAATGTTGTTAGTAATAGAGACAGTAGAATGTGTTAGAATGAGACAGTAGAATGTGTTAGAATAGAGACACTAGAATGTGTTAGAATAGGACATGAATTTGTGTTAGAATAGAGACAGTAGAATGTGTTAGAATAGAGACACTAGAATTGTGTTAGAATAGAGACAGTAGAATGTGTTTAGAATAGAGACAGTGAGAATGTGTAATAAGAATAGAGACAAGAATAGAATGTGTTTAGAATAGAGACAGCTAGAATGTGTTAGAATAGAGACAGTAGAATGTGTTGTAATAGAGACAGTAAGAATGTGTTTAGAAATAGAGACAGTAGAATGTGTTAGAATAGAGACAGTAGAATGTGTTAGAATAGAGACAGTAGAATGTGTTAAGAATAGAGACATAGAATGTGTTAGAATAGAGACAGTTAGAATGTGTTAGAATAGAGACACTAGAATGTGTTAGAATTAGAGACAGTAGAATGTTTAGAATAGAGACAGTAGAATGTGTTAGAATTAGAGGACAGTAGAATGTGTGAAATAGAGACAGTAGAAGTGTTAGAATAGAGACAGTAGAATGTGTTAGAATAGAGACAGTAGAATGTGTTTAGAATAGAGACAGTAGAATGTGTTAGAATAGAGACAGTAGAATGTGTTAGAATAGAGACAGTAGAATGTGTTAGAATAGAGACAGTAGTAATGTGTTAGTAGGCAGTAGAATTTAGATAGAGACAGAATTGTTACAGATAGAGAATTGCTCAGGAAGGAGACGCGTTCTGTCTGCTACAGATGAACGTACTTTGGTGCGAAAAGTGCAACTCAATCCCAGAACAACAGCAAAGGACCTTGTGAAGATGCTGGAAAAACAGGTACAAAGAGTATCTATATCCACAGTAAAACGAGTCCTTTATCGAATAACCATAAAGGCCGCCTCAGCTGGGAGGAAGCCACTGTCCAAAACCGCCATAAAAAAGCCAGACTACGGTTTGCAACTGCACATGGGGACAAAGATTGGTACTTTTTGGAGAATGTCTGATGAAACAAAAAATAGAACTGTTTGCCATATGACCATCGTTATGTTTGGAGGAAAAAGGGAGGCTTGCATGCCGAAGCTTGCATGCCGAAGAACACCATCCAACCGTGAAGGCCGGGGGTGGCAGCATCATGTTTGTGTGGGTGCTTTGCCTGCAGGAGGGACTGGTGCACTTCACAAAATAGATGGCATCAAGAGATGGAAAATGATGTGGATATATTGAAGCAACATCTCAAGACATAGTCAGGAAGTTAAAGCTTGGTCGCAAATGGTCTTCAAATGCTCAATGACCCCAAGCATACTTCTAAGTTGTGTCAAAAATGGCTTAAGGACAACAAAGTCAAGGTATTGGAGTGTCATCACAAAGCCCTGACCTCAATCCGATAGGACAATTTTTTTGGCAGAAGCTGAAAAACGTGTGCGAGCAAGGAGGCCAACTAACCTGACAAAGTACACCAGCTCTGTCAGGAGAAGGTGGGCCAAAATTCACCAACTTATTGGGGGAAGCTGGTGGAATACTACCCGAAACGTTTAAACAATTTAAAGGCCATTCTACCAAATACTAATTAAGTCTATGTAAACTTCTGACCACTGGGAATGTGATGTAAGAAATAAAAGCTGAAATAAATAATTCTCTCTACTTTTATTGTGATATTTCACATTCTTAAAATAAAGTGGTGATCCTAACTGACTAAAACAGGGAATTTTATCTATGATTAAATGGTAGGAATTGTGAAATACTGAGTTTAAATGTATTTGGCTAAGGTGTATTGTAAACTTACGACTTCAACTGTATATACACAGGGTACCAGTACCTTTTCCTTGTGCAGGGTTTAATGTATACAGTGGGGAAAACAAGTAATTTGATACACTGACGATTTTGCAGGTTTTCCTACTTACAAGCATGTAGAGGTCTGTAATTTTTATCATATGTACACTTCAACTGTGAGAAAATCACATTGTATGATTTTTAAGTAATTCATTTGCATTTTATTGCATGACACAAGTATTTGATCACCTACCAACCAGTAAGAATTCCGTCTCTCACAGACATTGTTAGTTTTTCTTCAAGAAGCCCTCCTGTTCTCCACTCATTACCTGTATTAACTGCACCATTTTGAACTCATTACCTGTATAAAAGACACCTTTCCACACACTCAATCAAACAGACTCCAACCTCTCCACAATGGCCAAGACCAGAGAGCTGTGAAAGGACATCAGGGATAAAATTGTAGACCTGCACAATGCTGGATGGGCTACAGGACAATAGGCAAGCAGCTTGGTGAGAAGGCAACAACTGTTGGCGCAATTATTAGAAAATGGAAAAGTTCAAGATGACGGGCTCCAATGCAAGATCTCACCTCGTGGGGTATCAATGATCATGAGGAAGGTGAGGGATCAGCCCAGAACTACACGGCAGGACCTGTCAATGACCTGAAGAGAGCTGGGACCACAGTCTCAAAGAAAACCATTAGTAACATACTACGCTCCATTGATTAAAATCCTGCAGAGCACGCAAGGTCCCCCTGCTCAAGCCAGCGCATGTCCAGGCCCGTCTGAAGTTTGCCAATGACCATCTGGATGATCCAGAGAGGAATGGGAGAAGAGTCATGTGGTCTGATGAGACAAAAATTTTGCTTTTTGGTTTAAACTCCACTCACTTTATTGTTTGGAGGAAGAAGAAGGATGAGTACAACCCCAAGAACACCATCCCAACCGTGAAGCATGGAGGTGGAAACATCATTCTTTGGGGAGGCTTTTCTGCAAATCAATCAATCAATCAAATTTATTTATAAAGCCCTTCTTACATCAGCTGATGTCACAAAGTGCTGTACAGAAACCCAGCCTAAAACCCCAAACAGCAAGCAATGCAGGTGTAGAAGCATGGTGGCTAGGAAAAACTCCCATGATCACCGCCTGGTACGGCAACTGCACCGCCCACAACGGCCCACACCCGCATCACCGGGGGCAAACTACCTGCCCTCCAGGACACCTACAGCAGCCAATGTCACAGGAAGGCCAAAAAGATCATCAAGGACAACAACTACCCGAGCCACTGCCTGTTCACCCCCCTATCATCCGGAAGGCGAGTTCAGTACAGGTGCATCAAAGCAGGGACCGAGAGACTGAAAAACAGCTTCTATCTCAAGGCCATCAGACTGTTAAACAGCCATCACAAAAACAGAGAGGCTGCTGCCTACATGCAGACTTGAAATCATTGGCCACTTCAATAAATTGATCACTAGTCAATAATGCCACTTTAATAATGTTTACATATCTTGCATTAATCATCTCATATGTATATACTGTATTTTATACCATCTATTGCATCTTGCCTTTGCCGCTCGGTCATCACTCATCCATATATTTATATGTATATATTATTATTCCATCCCTTTATTACATTTGTGTGTATTAGGTAGTTGTTGTGGAATTGTTAGATTACTGTTAGATATTACTGCACTGTCGGAACTAGAAGCACAAACATTTCGTTACACTCGCAATACCATCTGCTAACCATGTGTTTGTAACCAATACAATTTGATTTGACTCTATGGATGCTAATAATCTACTAACTTGATGCTGTTGACTACCACCAGTTTAATGGAATCTAGTCTGGAATACTCTGTTGAAAAACAATGTTGCCTACAATGTCAATACTGTGGTGATGACTCTGCAAAGAGGTAAAAATGTTTTGTAGTTACAAAGTTCAATCAGTAAGGATGGTCTGAGTGGATCGTCACTTTTCATGAATCTAGTAAACTCATAACTCACATCGCTTTCTCTCACTCATCAGCATAGCAGGTAGTATCTATAACATTACCTCATCAGCATAGCAAGTATTCACAGGGTAGTCTTTATAATGTTACCTCATTAGCATAGCAGGTATCTTTGGTAGTGTCTAATGTTAACTCGTCAGCTTAGCTTCACATCTCTCTTCCTCCTTTCCTATTAGCAAGTGTGCTGAATGTCATTCGCCTATTAACTTTAGCCTATGAGCATGGCACACTAAGGCAATTCCGCCACGATTGCAGATGAACCTATGGGCTCACTCGTACAGTAATCGCTTTCCTTTCTTTCAAACAATGGGCATGAATCTAGGGGAGTATTTATTTGTCAATATTGCATTCTGTCTCTGTTGTCATTTAGTTAAGCCTGTACTCGATTCAACTAAATTAATTAGTGGTAGCACTGTTGTGTCGTCAACAAACTTAATGATGGTGTTGCGAGTTGTGCATGGCCACGCCGCCGTGGGTGAACAGGGTGTACAGGAGCGGACTAAGCACGCACGCCTGAGGGACCTCCGTATTGAGGGTCAGCGTGGGGGATTTTATTCATGAAGGGCGGTGCCTGATGCGGTAAACTCCTCAATGTCATTTGATGAATTCCAAAACAAATTCCAGTCTGTGCTAGCGAAACAGTCCTGTAATTTAGCATTCGCTTCATCGGACCACGTCCGTATTGAGCTCGTCACTGGTACTTCCTGTTTGACTTTTTGCTTGTAAGCAGGTATCAGGAGGATAGAGTTATGGTGTACCAGGGGATCTAAAGGGGATCTAGAGCTGTTTTTTCCTCTAGTTGCACAAGTGACACGCTGGAAAACATTTGAGTTTTTCTGCATTAAAATCAATGACCACTAGGAGCGCCACCTCTGGATGAGTGTGTTGTTGTTTGCTTGTATACAGTTTCCTGAGTCTGGTCTTAGTGCATCGGGTTGTGGTGGTAAATAGACAGCTACGAAAAAAATATAGATGAAAACTCTGGGAGAAGATGCAGTTTTAGTCATGTATTCTGGTTATCATCTGAATTTAGGCTGAGAACGTCTTCAGGAAGATACATCATTTAGATACGTTCATACATAACTGACTGAAACAATTACACTACATTGTAATGTGCATTCTCCATATGCATTAATCTTCACCTAACACCGTTTTAAAGTTATTTATAGTGTGTTTCTGTTCTCTCTGTTCAGCTGATGTGATTCCGGACCCCAACACTGCCAGCCTAGACATCATCCTGTCTGTAAACCTGACCAGTGTGAGAGAGAGTGAAGAGACACAGCTTTCTGACAACCCAGAGAGTATTTATTAYTTATTTTTTGTAATATATTTATTGCAATTTTTTTACAATTTAACAATCATCCACAAAATATGACACATATAATTCCCCGTTATAGCCAAAACAGCATGCTACATGAGAGCAGGTGGTGCAGGACAACGACCCTAAACACACAGCCAAGTCAACGCAGGAGTTACTTTGGGACAAGTCTTTGAATGTCCTTGAGTGGCCCAGTCAGAGCCTGGACTTGAACTCGATCTAACATCTCTGGAGAGACCTGAAAATAGCTGTGCAGCGACGCTCCCCATCCAACCTGACAGAGCTTGAGAGGATCTGCAGAGAAGAATGTGAGAAACTCTCCAAATACAGGTGTGCCAAGCTTGTAGCCTCATACCCAAGAAGAATAGAGGCTGTAATTGCTCCCAAAGGTGCATCAACAAAGTACTGAGTAAAAGGTCTGAATACTTATGTAAATGTGATATTTCGTTGTTATGTGTTTATATACATTTGCAAACCTTTCAAAAAAACTWTTTTTGCTTTGTTATTTTTTCTCATCAATTTACACACAATACCCCATAATGACAATTTAATCAAGTTTAGAATAAGGCTGTAACTTAACAAAATGTGGAAAAGGTTAAGGGATCTGAATACTTTCAGAATGCACTATATCTTATACAGTCTCTCTGGTGTAAAAGGTTGAATTGCATGAAATTGTACATTGTATTAAAGTCAGAGACACTGAGCATCTAAAAAGAGCTTTCCCCACATCCTCATCCTCAACAATGAGACTAAGGTCATCAATCATCATTCCACTTATTGCCTTCAGAGCTTCATCATTCCACTTCATGCTTTCAGAGCTTCATCATTCCCCAACAGAGCGTGAAGACTAGAGTACATGTAACAAATGAACAACAAAACAAAACAAAAGCAAAAACAACAAAAGCAAAACACAATTGTATGAAACGAACACATGCTTTTCATAGCCGATCATTCAGAATATCTCTACTGCTCCTGCTGTCTCTAGAGAGTTGAAAACAGCAGGTCTGGCACAGATCTTTCCTCTCCAGCCACAGTTTGTCAGTTATAAGTTTACTCGTGGACTGAATCCTACCTCCCTGTTGAGTGGCAATATAAAGTCTAACCTGTAGGTACTTAGTTCACTTTCTCTGTACACATGACCAAATGTTTTAATTCCTTTGTTGAACCAAGAAAATATAACAGCATCTCTCATGGGGTTTGGGTGAGATGGGGTTATTATAGAAAGGTGTTTGTTCACATATCGATCTATCCCCTTCTGTTTGTTTACGGACTTCAATCCATATATTTAGTGTTTTTAATGAAAGGGTTGATTGTGAGACCTAGCAAAGCTTTAGGTGGGGCTAATATAAGGTATAGATGCCAATGAAACAGAGGCAAGACACTCTGCCTCTATCTGTCCCCACTAATATAAGGTATAGATGCCAATGAAATAGAGAAAATACACTATTCCTCTATCTGTCTCCAAGAGGGTGAACTTGTATCTACCCACACAGCCTTTAACTGAGATGCCCAGTAATAAAACTGGAAGTCAGGCAGTGTAAGCCTTCCTTCTAAGTGTGGTTTGCATAAAGTTGTGAGTTTTACTCTGGGCGTGTGGGGGGGGGGGGGGTCATTTTCCACAGAAATGAAGAGACCTTCCTATTAAGTAAGAGAAACTGGTAAATCACATAATCTATCTAAATTTTTCCCCAACCTGTTTGATAAGTAGAGTATAGTTCAGTTGATATGTCTTAAATATTCCAGAAGGAATTTGCAATCCCAGATATGTCATTTTCTGAGGTCTCCAAGAAAACGGTTGGTCTAAGATTGGGTTCTGCATAGCTGCCCTGTTAAAAAGGCATAATTATACTCTTCGATGGGTTTATTTTATATCCTGAAAAGATCCCATATTCTTTCAGCATGTCAACTARCGCTCGGAGAGACATGTCTGGTTTGGTGAGGTAAAACAACATGTCAACTAGCGCTCGGAGAGACATGTCTGGTTTGGTGAGGTAAAACAACATGTCAACTAGCGCTCGGAGAGACATGTCTGGTTTGGTGAGGTAAAACAACATGTCATCAGCATATAAGGAAACCAGATGTTCAAGCCCACCTATACGAACATCATGGACGGATGAGATGAGATGTAAAAGCTTCTGCCAGTGGCTCTATAGCCAAAGAAAAAAAAAGGAGTGGACTAGCGGGACAACCCTGTCTTGTGCCACGTGATAGGGAGAACTGGGAGGAACCATTTCCATCAGTCAGGATCTGAGCTACGGGACAGTAATCTAATCAGATCTACGTACTGAGGTCCAATATTCATCCTCTGTAAAACTTCAAACAGGTAGTTCCATTCTATGTGGTCAGAAGTGTTTTTTCCACATCTTATGAAGCYGCCACTACAGGTTCTTGGTCATTCTCTACATAATGCATACTATTAAATCATCTTCTGATATTATCAGGAGATGAGCGGTTTCTTACAAAGCCTGTTCGGTTCGTATCAACCAAGTCAGGAAGAACCTTGTCTAGTCTAAGAGCTATGAGTTTTGCAAGAATCTTATATGAATTGTTCAATGAAGATATTGGTCAATACGACCCACAAAGCAGAGGATCTTTCCCAGGTTTTAACAAAACTGTGATCAGTGCCTGTTCAAGTGTGTCTGGAAGCAGTTCTGTCTCTATGGCATAGTTAAACATACTGCAAAGRGGCTCAATTAGTTTGGGTAAAAAGGATATATAGAATTCAACAGGGAATCCGTCTAACCCTGGTGATTTTTCCGCAGCAGTGTTGAAAATGGATTCCTTAATTTCCTCAGATGTAATCTCTTTCTCCAAGTACAGTACTCTTTATCCTCATCAGTTAAAGTTTGTACATTGAGTTTGTTCAAAAACTCATGCATTGTGGCAGGGGCTTCCCCTTCAGACGTGTACAATGTTTCATAAAACTCCCTAAAGACTAGATGAATTTCCTCAGGACCCTGAACAACTGTGTTATTGGGCAGCTAATATATCTACTAGCCTCCTCTTGCCTTATCTGCCAAGCAAGCAACTTTCCTGCTTTTTCTCCATGTTCATAGTAGTTTTTTTTTTCACCTTCGTGCGTTTTCTGCTTTGTTGGTCATCAAGGTGTTGTATTCCAATCGCTTTGAGTCCAATTTTTGTAGAGTTGAGTCGTTAAATGTTATACTATGTTCATTTTTCCAAATCTCGAATTGCTTTCTCCAACGAACCTACTTGAATCTTATACATCTTACCATCACCTGAGGTAAATACAATTATTTGCCCCCTCAGATATGCAAGGAGAGCTTCCCATAAACTTAGGGGGGAGGCAGAGTTGTTATTGGTGCTAAAAAATATGTCAATATTAGTGTTCAGAAATGTTACAAATGTGGGATTATTTAGTAAGTATGTGCCAAACCTCCACCTTCCTGAGGGTGGTTGAATTTTACTGACTGGTAATGAAGCAAGTAGGGCAGAATGATCTGATATAGATTTTGGTAAATACTTACAATCAGTAGTTAAACTTCCCTTGCCTGCAGGAATAAGAAGTACGGTAATATATGGACAGGGGAGTAAAATAAGTAAACCTGAACCTTTTGATTGTGAAATATCGTCTACAAGTCCAAAATATTGAATTGATTATTTTAGCATTTCAGCTGCCTGTGTGAGTTTGATACTATTAGAAGAATTGTTCAGTACCGAGTTAGCGTCCCCTGCCATTRTTATCTCTGATGAGGGGCAGGTTAACGTCAAAAAAGATTCTCTGTAAAATGTAGGATCATCCTGGTTAGGCCCATACACATTCACAAGGGTAATGGGCTCAGTGTTAATGAAACCTTGAATCATCACAAACCTACCCTCTTTGTCTTTAATCTGAGTTAGTAGCTGAAAGGGGCAGACGCTTATAAATGAGAATGGTCACCCCTCTTGCCCGAGACGTGAAAGATGAAAAGTACACTTGACACCCACTCTCTCTTCAGTTTATCATGCTCAGAGTCACGTCAGGTGTGTCTGCTGAAGAAGAGTTATATCAACCTGTAGTACCCATAATGTTGTGCGATAAATGTATAATTATTAGGTGCGAACATCAATCAATCAAATCATATGTACTTATAAAGCCCTTCTTACTTCAGCTGATGTCACAAAGTGCTGTACAGAAACCCAGTCTAAAAWCCCAAACAGCAAGCAATGCAGGTGTAGAAGCACAGTGGCTAGGAAAAACTCCCTAGAAAGGCTAGAACCTAGGAAGAAACCTAGAGAGGAACCAGGCTATGAGGGGTGGCCAGTCCTCTTCTGGCTGTGCCGGGTGGAGATTATAACAGAACATGGCCAAGTTATTCAAATGTTCATAGATGACCAACAGGGTCAAATAATAATAATCACAGTAGTTGTCGAGGGTGCAACAGGTCAGCACCTCAGGAGTAAATGTCAGTTGGCTTTTCATAGCCGATCATTCAGAATATCTCTATTGCTCCTGCTGTCTCTAGAGAGTTGAAAACAGCAGGTCTGGGACAGGTAGCACGTCCGGTGAACAGGTCAGGGTTGCATAGCCGCAGAACAGTTGAAACTGGAGCAGCAGCACGGACAGGTGGACTGGGGACAGCAAGGAGTCATCAGGCCAGGTAGTCCTGAGGGATTGTCCTAGGGCTCCGGTCCTCCGAGAGAGAGAAAGAAAGAGAGAAAGAGAGAATTAGAGAGAGCATACTTAAATTCACACAGTACACCGTATAAGACAGGAGAAATACTCCAGATATAACAGACTGACCCTAGCCCCCGACACATAAACTATTGCAGCATAAATATTGCCGGCTGAGACAGGAGGGGTCGGGAGACACTGTGGCCCCATCCGACGATACCCCYGGACAGAGCTAAACAGGCAGGATATAACCCCACCCACTTTGTCAAAGCATAGCCCCCACACAACTAGAGGGATATCTTCAACTACCAACTTACCATCCTGAGACAAGGCCGAGTATAGTCCGAGATTTCCGCCACGGCACAACCCAAGGGGGAGGGGGGGGGTCAACCCAGACAGGAAGATCACGTCAGTGACTCAACCCACTCAAGTGACGCACCCCTTCTAGGGACTGCATGGAAGAGCACCAGTAAGCCAGTGACTCATCTTTAAAGAAATGAAAATTAAATTAAAGAAAATAAGAAAGAGGGAAAGAGATAAAAAAACTAAATTGCGTTGATCGTACACAAATTGTACAAAATTATATTATGAAAGTATAAAATAGTCAACATCTCGTGAGATAATACCCTGACCCAAACACAAACCCACCCAACCCCCCTCCTTAACTGAGGGAGTTAAAGTACCCATATCCGTAGGCGTTAGCCTTTAACATGTACCCGCTATACATAACATCGTCTGAATTAGGTTCATTCTAAATTATACATATAGTGCATGAAAGTGCATTGACTGTTCCCTGTAAGATGAAAATGTTGTCAGTCGTGTCACAAAATCACATTTCAATCAAAGCGACAAACATTTCAATCAAAGCAACAATAATGACCGGACGTGCTACCTGTCCCAGACCTGCTGTTTTCAACTCTCTAGAGACAGCAGGAGCAGTAGAGATACTCTTAATGATCGGCTATGAAAAGCCAACTGACATTTACTCCTGAGGTGGTGACTTGTTGCACCCTCGACAACTACTGTGATTATTATTATTTGACCATGCTGGTCATCTATGAACATTTGAACATCTTGKCCATGTTCTGTTATAATCTCCACCCGGCACAGCCAGAAGAGGACTGGTCACCCCTCATAGCCTGGTTCCTCTCTAGATTTCTTCCTAGGTTTTGGCCTTTCTAGGGAGTTTTCCCTAGCCACCGTGCTTCTACACCTGCATTGCTTGCTGTTTGGGGTTTAAGGCTGGGTTTCTGTACAGCACTTTGAGATATCGGCTGATGTAAGGAGGGCTTCATAAATAAATTTGATTTGACTGTTTAGCTCCACTTCAGCATGTCTAAAAAAGGAACAAAACAGAGGTCACCCACCGTGCGTTCGTGGTCACAGCCACGCCTACCCGCACACTCAAATGTCAGTCGATCGGCATTCCCCAAGGCACCCTGAAACCTGCGCCACGAGGCGACAAAAGCAATGACCACGAACGCACCCAAGCAGCACAGGAACAACAACATCAAGCTGTGATGTATAAATTAAAACCTTTACCAGACGATAACAATAATCCCTCAAATATGAAATAGAGACAATTAGTTAATCACCAGTACCCTGAGTTCACCCTCAATTTTATTTATATATATAAAAATAAATATATGTATATACAGTGGGGAGAACAAGTATTTGATACACTGACAATTTTGCAGGTTTTCCTACTTACAAAGCATGTAGAGGTCTGTAATTTTTATCATAGGTACACTTCAACTGTGAGAGAAGGAATCTAAAACAAAAATCCAGAAAATCACATTGTATGATTTTTAA
>NW_019942718.1:395229-402976 GCF_002910315.2 Salvelinus sp. IW2-2015 | reverse complement strand
TTAGATTTTTAAGTAATTTAATTTGCATTTTATTGCATGACATAAATATTTGATACATCAGAAAAGCAGAACTGAATATTTGGTACAGAAACCTTAGTTTGCAATTACAGAGATCATACGTTTCCTGTAGTTCTTGACCAGGTTTGCACACACTGCAGCAGGGATTTTGGCCCACTCCTCCATACAGACCTTCTCCAGATCCTTCAGGTTTCGGGGCTGTCGCTGGGCAATACGGACTTTCGGCTCCCTCCAAAGATTTTCTTGGTTCAGGTCTGGAGACTGGCTAGGCCACTCCAGGACCTTGAGATGCTTCTTACGGAGCCACTCCTTAGTTGCCCTGGCTGTGTGTTTTCGGGGTCGTTGTCATGCTGGAAGACCCAGCCACGACCCATCTTCAATGCTCTTACTGAGGGAAGGAGTTTTTGGTCAAGATCTCGCGATACATGGCCCCATCCATCCTCCCCTCAATACGGTGAAGTCGTCCTGTCCCCTTTGCAGAAAAGCATCCCCAAAGAATGATGTTTCCACCTCCATGCTTCACGGTTGGGATGGTGTTCTTGGGGTTGTACTCATCCTCTATTCCTCCAAACACGGCGAGTGGAGTTTAGAGCAAAAAGCTCTATTTTTGTCTCATCAGACCACATGACCTTCTCCCATTCCTCCTCTGGATCATCCCAGATGTCATTGGCAAACTTCAGACGGGCCTGGACATGCGCTGGCTTGAGCAGGGGGACCTTGCGTGCGCTGCAGGATTTTAATCCATGACGGCGTAGTGTGTTACTAATGGTTTCTTTGAGACTGGGTCCCAGTGCTCTTCAGGTCATTGACCAGGTCCTGCCGTGTAGTTCTGGGCTGATCCCTCACATTCCTCATGATCATTGATGCCCCACGAGGTGAGATCTTGCATGGAGCCCAGACGAGGGTGATTGACCGTCATCTTGAACTCTTCCATTTTCTAATAATTGTGCCAACAGTTGTTGCCTTCTCACCAAGCTGCTTGGCTATTGTCCTGTAGCCATCCCAGCCTTGTACAGGTCTACAATTTATCCTGATGTCCTTACACAGCTCTCTGGTCTTGGCCATTGTGGAGAGGTTGGAGTCTGTTTGATTGAGTGTGTGGACAGGTGTCTTTTATACAGGTAACGAGTTCAAACAGGTGCAGTTAATACAGGTAATGGATGGAGAACAGGAGGGCTTCTTAAAGAAAAACTAACAGGTCTGTGAGAGCCGGAATTCTTACTGGTTGGTAGGTGATCAAATACTTATGTCATGCAAATAAAATGCAAATTAATTACTTAAAAATCATACAATGTGATTTTCTGGATTTTTGTTTTAGATTCCGTCTCTCACAGTTGAAGTGTACCATTGATAAAAATGACAGACCTCTACATGCTTTGTAAGTAGGAAAACCTGCAAAATCGGCAGTGTATCAAATACTTTGTTCTCCCCACTGTATATATACAGTACCAGTCAGACGTTTGGACACACAAACCCATTCCAAAGCCACATAACTATTTAACCAAAGCCGACTGGACCCTCTATAAGTAAATAAAGGCACATGACTACAGGTATATATCACACCTTTGTAAACTTAACGAGCTGGCTAAATAGGGCAGCCAACATTAGCTATGATTCAACGTTACTCGCCAGTCATGATCAAGCTAGCCATCTAGCCATCATGCAGCTAGCCATATGCATCTAGCATCATAGCCATCATGCCATCTAGCCATCATGCCATCTTGCTTCATTGCCATCTAGCCATCATGCACTAGCCATTCTCATCTACCATCATGCCATCTACCATCATGCCATCTAGCCATTCATGCCATCTAGCCATCATGCCAGCTAGTCATCATGCCATCTAGCCATCATGCCATCTAGCCATCATGCCATCTAGCCATCATGCCAGCTAGTCATTCATGCCATCTAGCCATCATGCCATCTAGCCATCATGCCAGCTAGCCATGCATGCCATCTAGCATCATGCCAGCAAGCCATCATGCCAGCAAGCCTCATGCCATCTAGCCATCATGCCAGCTAGTCGATCATATACGTTCATTCGTTGTATCCTCATTTTCTAATAGTTCACTATCGATGTATCCAAGTTCAAAAGACACTTCCTCATGAGTGAACAAGACAGGGAGTTCTTTCGTCATGTAGTTTCAGCCATCTTTACAGAGTAAATGTGCACTTATCATCTTGATTTCGATCCACAAAGTTGCCGGGTAACGCAGCCGTTTGCCAAGCCAGCCTGCCGCAGAAGCTTCTTCAGTGGGAGAAAGCCATCTTTTTCTTGTGTAGTATGGGAGAAAGATCCTGAAAGATTCTGGAAATCTCTGTACTTGAGCTCTCCCTTTGCTCAGGCAGTAGAGAGAATGTGGACAGTGTCCTGGTACCGTAGAAATGTTATGACAAATGCCCTGTGTGCAACCTGCCAGGCAGCTGCCTCCGTAGCGTCGATGGGCCCTCTCCATTTCCAGTGGTGCGCTGAACTGGTAGTTGATCCAGGATTGGGAATCGATTTATTTAGAAAGGAGATGGCGTTTCTTAGCTCCAAGGCCTCCGGGAAACCTTGAAACCTCAATTTCTTGTACTTTTGATCCACGTCCTCGTGGATGCCTGCTGTCAGAATTACATTTTTCTAACTTTGTCACTCGTCCCTTTGTGACTTTCTGGTCTTCGTGGAGTTTATCGACCAGCAAATCAATTTTGATGAGGCATTCATAATGTGTCTCTTGGATTTATGTTATACCCTTGTCCTTCTCCATTCTGAACAATGCTGGTGCTTCTTCTGAGCTAGCGTCCTCTAGAGGGGGCACTTTCTCGTCTGAGGCTTTGCAAGATTTTGCATCTTTTGCTTTGGCGATAGAAAATATGTATTAACTTCCAACTATTAACGAAATGCCTTTAACATTTTTCAAAAGTTTGAGGACGCTATGCAGACGTGTCTGTAGAGCTTGCTCCATTGGCGCGTTGTCAACCCAGAGAGTATTAAAAGCTTGGATGGGTCCTGGGCTCTGAGGGCTTTCACTCAGGACACACACAGCTGGGATGTTGAAGTTGGGGACATCTTTCTCGTGGGCACTAAGTCTGTTAATAGACCTAAACCATGATGAAGTCTGTGAAGTCTGGGATTTAAATATGATGATAAAATGTCTCCATTGGGAACCTCATGAATATGACAAAGACAGCAAAGGATAGAGCAGCTGGACTGGGACAGAGGAGAGCTGTCATTCTCTAAACCTGATAACACACACACTCCTTCACCTTCAGCACAGTTAGACCTGATACCACCTCTGTCTGTAACAGGGGAACATCACAGTTAGACTGATACACATCTGTCTGTAACGGGGGAACATCACAGTTAGACCTATACCACCTCTGTCTGTAACAGGGAACAGCACAGTTAGACCTGATACCACCTCTGTCGTAACAGGGGAACATCACAGTTAGACCTGATACCACCTCTGTCTGTAACAGGGGAACAGCACAGTTAGACCTGATACCACCTCTGTCTGTAACCAGGGAACATCACAGTTAGACCTGATACCACCTCTGTCTGTAACAGGGAACATCACAGTAGACCTGATACCACCTCTGTCTGTAAAAAGAGGGAACAGCACAGTTAGACCTGAT
The DNA here is from genome assembly GCF_002910315.2 of Salvelinus sp. IW2-2015. Classification (NCBI taxonomy): domain Eukaryota; kingdom Metazoa; phylum Chordata; class Actinopteri; order Salmoniformes; family Salmonidae; genus Salvelinus; species Salvelinus sp. IW2-2015. The sequence continues at coordinate 399,340 of NW_019942718.1, read as the reverse complement.
ACCACCTCTGTCTGTAACAGAGGAACATCACAGTTAGACCTGATACCACCTCTGTCTGTAACAGGGGAACAGCACAGATTAGACCTGATACCACACTCTGTCTGTAACAGGGAACATCACAGTTAGACCTGATACCACCTCTGTCTGTAACAGGGGAACATCACAGTTAGACCTGATACCACCTCTGTCTGTAACAGGGGAACATCACAGTTAGACCTGATACCACCTCTGTCTGTAAAAGGGGAACATCACAGTTAGACCTGATACCACCTCTGTCTGTAAACAGGGGAACAGCACAGTTAGACCTGATACACCTCTGTCTGTAACAGGGGAACAGCACAGTTAGACCTGATACCGCCTCTGTCGTCAGGGCACGTTAGACCTGACACCTCTGTCTGTAACGGGAACAGCACAGTTAGACCTGATACCACCTTGTCGTAACAGGGAATCACAGTTATGAACCCCTGATACCACCTCTGTCTGTAACAGAAGCAGCACAGTTAAGACCTGATACCACCTCTGTCTGTAACACGGGGAAACACAGTTAGACCTGATACCACCTCTGTCTGTAACAGGGAACATCACAGTTAGACCTGATACCACCTCTGTTTGTAACAGGGGAACAGCACAGTTAACCTGATACCACCTCATGTCTGTAACAGGGGAACAGCACAGTTTAGACCCTGATACCACCTCTGTCTGATCAACAGAGTAGATGAATACCACTGTAAGGGACATCAGTTAGACCTGATACCACCTCTGTCCTGATACCACCTCTGTCTGTAACAGGGGAAACAGTTAGACCTGATACCACCTCTGTCTGTAAACAGCGGGAACATCAACAGTTAGACCTGATACCACCTGTCCTGACCTCTGTCATGTACAGGGAACAGCACAGTTAGACCTGATACCATGCCTCTGGTCTGTAACAGAGGAAACAGCACAGTTTAGAACCTGATACCAACCCTCTGTCTGTATCACAGGGGAAAGAGCACAGTTTAGACCTGATACCACCTTCTGTCTTAGTAAACGAGGGAAAATCAACAGTTAGACCCTGATAACCCCTCTGTTCCTGATATCCACCTCTGCTGATGTAACAGGGAACATCACAGTTAGACCTGATACCACCTCTGGTCTGTAACAGGAGAACATCACAGTTGACTGTACCACCTCTGATCTGATACCACGCTCTGGTCTGTAAACAGGGGAACATCACATTAGACCTTGGATTACCACCTTGTCTGTAACAGGGAGAACAGCACAGTTTAGACCTGATACCACCTCTGTCTGATAGAACAGCCTTAGGAAAACACCTTGTAACGGAAACAGTTAGACCTGATACCGCTCTGTCCTGTACCAACAGGTTGCGTAACAGGAACAGTTAGACCTGATACCACCGTCTTACGGGACATCAAAAGTAGCCTGATACACCGTGTACAGGGAACAGCCCACAGTTAGACCTTGATAACCACCTCTGTCTGTAACAGCGGAAAACACAGTAAGACCTGATACCACCTCTGTCCTGGATACCCTCTGTATTGTAACAGGGGAACAGCACAGATCTCTCTCTTCCTAGCCATCATGCCATCTAGCCATCATGCCAGCTAGCCATCATGCCATCTAGCCATCATGCCAGCAAGCCATCATGCCAGCAAGCCATCATGCCATCTAGCCATCATGCCAGCTAGTCGATCATATACGTTCATTCGTTGTATCCTCATGTTCTAATAGTTCACTATCGATTGTATCCAAGTTCAAAAGACACTTCCTCATGAGTGAACAAGACAGGGAGTTCTTTCGTCATGTATGTTTCAGCCATCTTTACAGAGTCAAATGTGCACTTATCATTCTTGATTTCGATCCACAAAGTTGCCGGGTAACGCAGGCCGTTTGCCAAGCCAGCCTGCCGCAGAAGCTTCTTCAGTGGGGAGAAAGCCATCTTTTTCTTGTGTAGTATGGGAGAAAGATCCTGAAAGATTCTGGAAATCTCTGTACTTGAGCTCTCCCTTTGCTCAGGCAGTAGAGAGAATGTGGACAGTGTCCTGGTACCGTAGAAATGTTATGACAAATGCCCTGTGTGCAACCTGGCCAGGCAGCTGCCTCCGTAGCGTGCGATGGGCCCTCTCCATTTCCAGTGGGTGCGCTGAACKTGGTAGTTGATCCAGGATTTTGGGAATCGATTTATTTAGAAAGGAGATGGCGTTTCTTAGCTCCAAGGCCTCCGGGAAACCTTGAAACCTCCAATTTCTTGTACTTTTGATCCACGTCCTCGTGGATGCCTGCTGGTCAGAATTACATTTTTCTAACTTTGTCACTCGTCCCTTTGTGACTTTCTGGTCTTCGTGGAGTTTATCGACCAGCAAATCAATTTTGATGAGGCATTCATAATGTGTCTCTTGGATTTATGTTATACCCTTGTCCTTCTCCATTCTGAACAATGCTGGTGCTTCTTCTGAGCTAGCGTCCTCTAGAGGGGGGCACTTTTCCTCGTCTGAGGCTTTGCAAGATTGTGCATCTTTTGCTTTGGCGATAGAAAATATGTATTAACTTCCAACTATTAACGAAATGCCTTTAACATTTTTCAAAAGTTTGAGGACGCTATGCAGACGTGTCTTGTTAGAGCTTCGCCATTGGCGGTTGTCAACCCAGAGAGTATTAAAAGGCTTGGGATGGGTCCTGGGCTCTGAGGGCTTTCACTCAGGAACACACAGCTGGGATGTTGAAGTTGGGGACATCTTTCTCGTGGCCACTAAGTCTGTTAATAGACCTAAACCATGATGAAGTCTGTGAAGTCTGGGGATTTAAATATGATGATAAATATGTCTCCATTGGGAACCTCATGAATATGACAAAGACAGCAAAGGATTAGAGCAGCTGGACTGGGACAGAGGAGAGCTGTCATTCTCTAAACCTGATAACACACACACTCCTTCACCTTCAGCACAGTTAGACCTGATACCACCTCTGTCTGTAACAGGGGAACAATATGAATGACAGTAACCTAAACCGATCACTGTTATATTAACTGGGTGAAATTCAATGACAGTAACCTAAACCTATCACTGTTATATTGAACTGGTGAATATCAATGACAGTAAACCTAAACCTATCACTGTTATATTGAACTGGGTGAATACTCAATGACAGTAACCTAAACTATCACTGTTAACATTGAACTGGTGAATATGAATGACCAGTCATGCTGTAATAGAAATAGAGACCATGCTCATACATTTTTTGTGAAATTGTCTCCTCATCCCACTATTACAGAGGTGGTATAATCTCTAATGCTGTTCCACTGTCACAGAAGCCAGATCACCCATGAAACAAGTCAGTATTCGACGTCCATCTCCATGTCTGAGGACTGTTACTTCAAGTAGGTTTCCGTTTCATGATGAGGGAGGATGGGTAAGCCTCTGATTCCAAAGGTTGCAAGTTTTAATCCAGCGATATAATGTTTTTAACCTTTCTCAAACCTTAATCCTTACCTATAACCATTCAGAGTTAATGCCTAACCTTTAGATTTTGGAGTTAATGCTGAAACTGACATTTAAACAACTTCAAAATGTTTTACGTTCGAGAGAAAACATGGATGAACGTCTAATTCTGAACATGAGACTGGAGATCTGGTTGGTTACAGACAGAGGTGGTATCAAGGTCAAACTGTGATGTTCCCCTGTTACAGACAGAGGTGGTATCAGGTCTAACTGTGTGTTCCCTGTTACGACAGAGGTGGTATCAGGTCTAACTGTGCTGTTCCCTGTTACAGACAGAGGTGGTATCAGGTCTAACTGTGGATGTTCCCCTGTTTACAGACAGAGGTGGTATCAGGTCTACTGTGCTGTTCCCCTGTTACAGACAGAGGTGGTATCAGGTCTAACTGTGCTGTTCCCTGTTACAGACAGAGGTGGTATCAGGTCTAACTGTGATGTCCTCCACTGTTACAGACAGAGGTGAGTATCAGGTCCTAACTGTGCTGTTCCCCTGTTACAGACAGAGGTGGTATCAGGTCTAACTGTGTGTTCCCCTGTTACAGACAGAGGTGGTATCAGGTCTAACTTGTGTTTCCCCTGTTACAGACAGAGGTGGTATCCAGGTCTAACACTGGGAG
>NW_019942718.1:386408-389680 GCF_002910315.2 Salvelinus sp. IW2-2015 | reverse complement strand
ATCAGGTTCTTCTAACTGTGATGTTTCCCCATGTGAACAGGACGGAACGTGGTATCAGGGGTTTTCTAACATGTGAGTTTTGGATGTTCCCCTGTTACAGACAGAGGTGGTATCCAAGGTCCTACTCGTGATTGTTCCCTGTTACAGACAGAGGTGGTTAGGTCATCAGGTCAACTGTGGCTGTTCCCCTGTTAAGACAGAGGGGTGGTATCAGGTCTAACTGTGATGTTTCCCTGTGACAGACAGAGGTGGTATCAGGTCTAACTGTGCTGTTCCCTTTTACAGACAGAGGGTGGTATCAGGTCTAACTGTGTGATGTTCCCCTGTTACAGACAGAGGTGGTATCAGGTCTAACTGTGATGTTCCCCTGTTACAGACAGAGTGGTATCAGGTCTAACTGTGCTGTTCCCCTGTTACAGACAGAGGTGGTATCAGGTCTAACGTGTGTTCCCCTGTTACAGACAGAGGTGGTATCAGTCTAACTTGTGCTTTCCCTGTTACAGACAGAGGTGGTAGTATCAGGTCTAACTGTGATGTTCCCCCGTTACAGACAGAGGTGGTATCAGGTCTAACTGTGATCACCCAGTTCAATGTAACAGTGATAGGTTTAGGTTACTGTCATTGATATTCACCCAGTTCAATGTAACAGTGATAGGTTTAGGTTACTGTCATTCATATTCACCCAGTTCAATGTAACAGTGATAGGTTTAAGCTACTACATGATACTAAAATGTTCCCTATACCCATCATGAGGTTTCTACAACCTAGCCTATGAATGAAAGTTTACAACTTAGGTGCACACAAGTCAAAAGAAAGATTTGAGATGACAGACAGTGACACACTCAACACCGCCTTGAACACTCTGGCCTGCATTTAGCTTATCTAAGGTGTAATCATTAATCCAGTTGCAAACGAGAGTTTGCATTTTTTCCCCTGTTTTGTTTGCTTCCGTTTAAGAAATGCTTTTCAACAGAATCGGCTGAATAAATCATGCGTTACAGTTACACCCGCGGACCCCGGTGGCAAAAAAATTGTAAAACCAAAAGCTTACCTTGACTTGGAAGAGTTCCGGTGTTGTGTTGGATAGTCATAGCCAGCTAGCAAACATAGCGTACCTCTGTTTGAGCCGAGTGTTTGATTTACTTCTTTGGGACTTGGGGGCAGTATTGAGTAGCTTGGATGAATAACATGCCCAGAGTAAACTGCCTGCTACTCAGGCCCAAAAGCTAGAATATGCATATAAATTAGATTTGGGTAGAAAACACTCTGAAGTGTCTAAAACTGTTTGAATGATGTCTGTGAGTATAACAGAACTCATATGGCAGGCAAAAATCTGAGAAAAATCCAACCAGGAAGTGGGAAATCTGAGGTTCGTAGTTTTTCAAGTCATTGCCTATCAAATATACAGTGTCTATGGGGTCATATTGCACTTCCTGAGGCTTCCACTAGATGTCACCGGTCTTTAGAACCTTGTTTCAGGCTTCTACTGTGAAGGATGAGGGAATGAGAGCTGTTTCAACCAGGTGTCTGGCAGAATGCCATGAGCTCACTCAGGYGCGCCCCCGTGAGAGGTAGCTGCGTTCTTTTTCCTTTCTAAAGAGAAAGGAATTGTCCGGCTGAAACATTACTGAAGATTTATGATAAAAACATCCTAAAGATTGATTCTATACATCGTTTGACATGTTTCTACGAACTGTAATATAACTTTTTTGACTTTTCGTCTGAACTAAGCGATCGCGCATTGAGCATTTGGATTACTGGGCTAAACGCGCAAACAAAAAGGAGGTATTTTGACATAAATGATGGACTTTATCGAACAAAATTTATTGTGGAACTGGGATTCCTGGGAGTGCATTCCGATGAAGATCATCAAAGGTAAGTGAATATTTATCACGCTATTTTTGAGTTTTGTGACACCTCTCTTTCTTTGGAAAATGGCTGTATGTTTTTCAGTGACTTGGCGCTGACCAAACATAATCGCAAGGTGTGCTTTCGCGGTAAAGCCTTTTTGAAATCTGACACAGTGGTTGCATTAAGGAGAAGTTTATCTATAATTCCATGAATAACACTTGTATCTTTTATCAATGTTTATGATGAGTATTTCTGTAATTTGATGTGGCTCTCTGCACTTTCACCAGATGTTTATTTGAGACAATGCATTTCTGACCACAACACACCAATTTCAAATGAGGTTTTTGGACATAAAGATGACCTTTATCGAACAAAACACACATTTATTGTGTAACATGAAGTCCTGTGAATGCCATCTGATGAAGATCATCAAAGGTTAGTGATTAAGAGAGAGTAGGCAGGGGACAGATTGGGAAGATTGCTGTTCACAGTGGGAGAGCGAGGAGACGCATCCGTCCTCAGCATAGAATTAAAAAATAAATGGTTAAACATTGAAGAAGTTATCCTTTTAGATAAAACTATACTAAATATGTTCACGTCCGACAATAATTGATTAAAAACATACTGTTCTGCAATAAAGGTCTACAGTAAGCCTCAGCATAATCTGAAGGGTAGCACCATGGTGTAGCTGGAGGACAGGCGGGCTTCGCGTCCTCTTGGGTACATTGATTCATACAAAACCTTGGAGGCTCATGGTTCTCAACTCTCTTCCCACAAACTTACAAAGTAATTATGATAACTTCTGAGGACGTCCTCCACCTACCTCTTATAGCTGATACTGACAGTTCTCCACCCATCAAAGGATCAGAGAAATAATCTACTACCCTGAAAGCATAAGGTACAGCTAGCTGGCAGCTGCAGTACATAAGATGTGGAGATGTGGAGTTGACTCAAAAGAGAGATGAAAGAATGAGTTTGAACAGTTCAAATAATTCATTTCTTCAAAATTAAGGAGAAGCAAGAGAGCGAGAGAGATGATTTCATATTTTTTTTTTCACTTTTCAGTTTCACTTAATTAGCTACCAATGCAGCTGGCTTGTTTAGTCAACTGGGATATGTGGGGACGCTAGCGTCCCCACCTCGCAAACAGCAGTTAAATTGCAGGGCGCCAAATTCAAAACAACAGAAACTCCCATGATTAAAATTCTCAACATAACAAGTATTATACACTATTTTAAAGATAAACTTCTTGTAAATCAGCCATAACAGGTGTCCGATTTCAAATAGGCTTTACGGCGAAAGCACACCAAACGATTATGTTAGGTCAGCACCTGAGTAGCAGACAAACCATACAGCCATTTTCCAGCCAAGGAGAGGGCTCACAAAGTCAGAAATACGCGATAAAATGAATACAACTAACG
>NW_019942718.1:378837-386383 GCF_002910315.2 Salvelinus sp. IW2-2015 | reverse complement strand
CTGGGAGAGAGAGGATAGATAGAGCAGATAGAGAAGAGAGACGAGAGAGAGAGAGAGAGAGAGAGAGATGAGAGAGAGAGAGAGTAGAGAGAGAGAGAGAGAGAGAGAGAGAGAGAGAGAGAAGAGAGAGAGAGAGAGAGAGAAAGGAGAAGAGAAGGAGACATAAGAGAGAGAAGAGAATAGAGAGAGAAGAGAATAGAGAGAGAGAGACATAGAGAGAGAAGAGACATAGAGAGAGAAGAGACATAGAGAGAGAGAGACATAGAGAGAGAAGAGAGAGCGAGAGAGAAGAGAGAGCCGAGAGACAGAGAGAGACAGAGGAGGATGGAAAAAAGAAACTTGTACGTGTGTGGAGGAGATACTTGGATAATGATCGCTGAGATGAATTCTCACTGTCTGCAGCAATTACCTTACTAATGATAAGAGAATTAGAGCTCTCTTCTCCTCTCTCTCTCGTCTATCTCTTACTGCTCTTCTCCTCTCTTCTCCTCTCTCTCTCTGGTCTATCCTCTACTGCTCTTTCTCCTCTTCTTCTGCTATCTCTCTCTGTCTATCTTACTGCTCTTCTTCCTCTCTCCTCTCTCCTCTCCTCTTCGTCACTCCTCTCTCTCTGTCTATCTCCTCTTCTCTCTCTTCCTCTCTCTCCTCTCTCTCTCTCTCTCTCTCTCACTCTCTCTCTCTCTGTCTATCTCTCTCTCTCAATTCAATTACAATTCGCCTTATTGCATGACGTAACAATGTACATATTGCCAAAGCTTATTTACAATATTAAAAATGAGAATCAAAATTGTCAATGGGACAAAACAGTAACAACAATAACCAAGTGTCAAAATAATCATACATTGAACAATAACAATAAACATACAGTAGAGTAACATGTGCAAGTTGATTGGTCTGTCAGACACTGTCCCTCAATTTATGGCAGGCAGCAATTTAGGGCGCTGCCAACCCACAGCTCTTCTGCGTCCTCCCCCAACAGGACTGGTACCTACTCTCATCAGAGAGGTCTTTGAAACCTTGAATAAGAGTTTCAAATTGGGGAAATGGACACTCTCTAATGTTTTATATTTTTTACATTTTGTCAGAAATGCAGCTCCGTCTCAGTTCTGCATTGTGCAGTGGCTGCACAGCTTTCCTCTACAGGAGCCAGATTTCCTGTTCTACCCTTCTTCAATGCAATGCTGTTTCTCTTTTTTCCTCTCCTCTCTCTCTCTCTCTCTCTCTCTTCTCTCTCTCTCTCTCTCTCTCTCTCTCTCTCTCTCTTCTCTCTCTCTCTCTCTCTCTCTCTCTCTCTTCTCTCTCTCTCTCTCTCTCTCTCTCTCTCTCTCTTATCTCTCTCTGTCTCTCTGTCTCTCTCCTGCTCTGTTTGTCTCTCTCACACATACTCCTCTCCAGGTGAAGCACTGTGTGTGAGAGCAGAGACAGTGAGGGAAGTGAGAGAGAAATGGTGGGTTTGAGGTGCAGCTACCGCCATTAATTTGTGGTGAGAGGCAACAGCCGCAGTGTGTAATGTCCTCACAATACAGATTACCACAAAGCTTTGGCTTCCTCTGTTGACTACTACAATCTCCGGGCGGTGTGTGTGTGTGTGTGTGTTCATTTCCATTTCCAGTGCACCCCACAGTGGAACCAAGTCATTTAGGAAACTGCTGAGCGTATCTAACTTCCTGCACAGTCTCAGGACAAAAAACACCTCATTTACAATGCTTTCTGGGTCTACAACACCGTGGCCCAAATGGCACCCCTTATTCCCTATATAGTGCACTACTTTAGACCAGGGCCCTATTCCCTATGAGGTGCACTACTTTTGACAAGAGCCCTATTCCCTATATAGTGCACTACTATAGACCAGAGCCCTATTCCCTATATAGCGCACTACTTTTGACCAGAGCCCTATTCCCTATATAGTGCACTACTTTTGACCAGAGCCCTATTCCCTATGTAGTGCACTACTTTAGACCAGAGCCTTATGGACCCTAGTCTACAGTAGTGCACTACTTTTGACCAGAGCCTTATGGACCCTAGTCTACAGTAGTGCACTACTTTTGACCAGAGCCTTATGGACCCTAGTCTACAGTAGTGCACTAGGAAATAGAGTGCCATTTGGATGCGGCCCAGGATCTTTTCCAGTCAGGTACTGAAGAGGATTTGCCAACATTCACCTCAGGAATGTAGATAAAGACTCACATTAACAAGTCTATTGTCTCTGGAGCCCTCTTCTATATGAATGAGATTCTCACTAAACTTACTAAAAACCTACTCCATTAACAACAACAGAACGTTCTCTGTATCTTTCTCTTTGTCCCCGCCAGGTCAGACGTCAAGCAGGAAATGCTTTGTTTGTACCACAGAAGCTTTTCCAGTGTAAGTAAAAAAAATTATGGGTGTTTCACTGCTCAAAGACTAACTGCATGGTGTCATTACATCGGGCTCAAAGACGAACTTCATGGTGTCATTACATCGGGCTCAAAGACTAACTTCATGGTGCCATTACATCGGGCTCAAAGACTAACTTCATGGTGCCATTACATCAGGCTCAAAGACTAACTTCATGTGCCATTACATCAAGGCCTCAAGACTAACTTCATGGTGCATTACATCGGGCTCAAAGACTAACTTCATGGTGCCATTACATCAGGCTCAAAGACAACTTCATGGTGTCATTACATCGGGCTCAAAGACGAACTTCATGGTGCCATTACATCAGGCTCAAAAGACTAACTGCATGGTGTACATTACATCAGGCTCAAAGACTAACTTTATGGTGTCATTACATCGGGCTCAAAGACGAACTTTCATGGTGTCATTACATCGGGCTCAAAGATGAACTGCATGGTGTCATTACATCGGGCTCAAAGACTAACTTCATGGTGCCATTACATCAGGCTCAAAGACTAACTTCATGGTGCCATTACATCAGGCTCAAAGACTAACTTCATGGTGTCATTACATCAGGCTCAAAGACTAACTCATGGTGCTATTACATCGGGCTCAAAGACTAACTGCATGGTGTCATTACACCCTGTGTAACTGACATCATGCTGCTTGCTTAGTGAGTAGGCCTACCGCTTCCTGAGTCGGTTCTCACCGTGGCTCGAACCCAGGACCTCTGACAAAACACACGTGAATTCCTCCCTTACCCAGTCGTGCCACGTACAAAGCTAGCTATTCAGCGCTGCAAGTGGGGACACATTAGGGTGAGGAGAGAGTTCCACACTTCCCGTGTGCTACACGTGTTACACCGTCCACAGAATTAAGGAATACTGGTTTACGTCACAAGGTGGATAAGTGACAGGTTCTAGTCTGGATTGAGCAGCTTGAAGCAGAAAACAAAATAAAAGAATCTACGTCGTGTTTCAGCACGTTTGGAAACCCAAAAAACAGCGGCTCAAGAGCACGGAAATAAAGTCGCCTGCTAAGTCAATCAACACCAATAGATTGTAGTTCTGATTACATGCAAATGAGTCGAACGTGAGAAGAAGGCCGTGTATCTTAGTTGTACGACTATTACATTGAGTTAAAACAGGAAACAGACGAAGGCAGGTTAGTTAGCAGACTATTTGAGCCTTATTTCTATAAGAGTCTGAAAACACGGCGGATAATCAAGTTCCTCCACCAGGGTTATGTTTGCGCTGAAAAGGCTGGTCTAAGTCAATGTTTATTTTCATTCAGTCAGGGTACAGCAAACTGGCACCAATTCTCTCTCTCTCTCTCTCTCTCTCTCTCTCTCTCCTCTCTCTCTCTTCTCTCTCCTCTCTCTCTCCCCCCACCCCTCTGGCTCATTCTCTCTCCATCTCTCCCTCCCCCTCTGCTCGTTCTCTCTCCATCTCTCCCTCTCTCCTTCCTTCTTCCTACCTGCCTCTTGCAGTGAATTGTGATTACTCAGTTTGCTTGAGCTAGAGGGTCCCCTATTTCTAGTCTGACCAGCAGTTCTGACTGGGCTAGAGGGGGTCCCCTATTTGAGAGAGAACGGGCTCTAACGATTCCTAGATGATGTACGGGCCCACAGATCCTCAAATCGTTCTATAGTTGCAATATTTAGAGCGTCAAGAACTGACTGCATCACCTCTTGGTATGACAACTGATTGGTGTCCGGCCGCAAGGCACTACAGAGGGCAGTGCGTACGACCCCAGTACATCACTGGGGCAAGAGCTCCATGCCCTCCAGGACCTCTATACCAGGCGGTGTCAGAGGAAAGCCCTAAAAGACTTAATCCACCCAAGTCATAGACTGTTCTCTCTGCTATCGCACGGCAAACGGTTCCCGACGCACCAAGTCTGGAACCAACAGGACCCTGAACGACTTCTACCCCCAAGCCATAACACTGCTAAATAGTCCCTTAACTAGTTAACCAATAGTTACCCGGACCATCTGCATTGACCCCTTCTTGCACTTAACTCTTTTGACGCGTCACGTACGCTGCTGTTGCTGTTTATTATCTATCCTGTTGCCTAGTTACTGTCTGTGCTTCTGTGTATTTACCATCCCTCTATCCCTACCTATACAGTATGTACACATCTACCTATACAGTATGTACACATCTACCTATACAGTATGTACACATCTACCTCAATTACCTTGTACCCCTGCACATGGACTCAGTACTGATACCCCGTGTATATAGACAAGTTATTATTACTCATTGTGTATTTATTCCTAATGTTTTTATTTTATTTTCTATTTTTCAATTATTTCTCTTTTCTTTCTCTCTTCATGGCTGGGAAGGGGCCCGTAAGTTCACTTTTCACTGTTAGTCTTCAACTCTTGTTTAAGAAGTATGTGACAAATAGAATGTAATTATATTTTACGTGATCCTTTACAACGGTTGTCGTGCAGCGTCATTCTGTTGTCATAGTAGTTTGTTGAGTCCCGTAGCAACAGCACTGTGACTGAGGTTCGGTGCATCTAGGCAGAAGAAAAGCTGTTGAATTTCACCTCTTTCTGGTGAAGTTTTGTTCTTTCCCAGTGTCTGCATTGGTAAAGATAACACGGGGATGTATAGCAGGGGACTGGAAGGACTGGAAGGACAGAAACAGCAATTAAAACAGTTCACACGTCTATCTTGTCAAAGTCCTTCTAGTTCTAGTCTCTGTTAACCCAGCTTCATATTGTAATCTTTGGAATGGAAAACTGTCGGGAACAGATGCCCGTACGCCACACACACACACACACACACACACACACACACACACACACACACACACACACACACACACACACACACACACACACACACACACACACACACACACACACACACACACACACCACACACACACACACACACACATCAGGGAGAGAAATGGTACTGCAGCAGCACAGAGAAATGGAAAGAAAGAAACATTGGGGAAACTCATCGTCTCTCCGTCTGTCTGTCTGTCTGTCTTTCCGTCTGTCTGTCTGTCTGTCTGTCTGTCTGTCTGTCTGTCTGTCTGTCTGTCTGCTGTCTGTCTGTCTGTCGTCTGTCTGTCTGTCTGTCTGTCTGTCTGTCTACAAGCTAGTGCTTTGTCTTCAGGGTTCAGCTTCTATGCGTGGGTTTCTGCTCTGCAGGAAGCTCTGAGCACGAGGCTGTAACCTTCTCTATGGATTGGCTATGCGGTAAAGAAACACAAGAAGCAAACCTTGCAATATATACGGCTTCTGATCTGGATATGCCATACATTATACATCTACACACACACACACACACACACACACACACACACACACACACACACACACACACACACACACACACACACACACACACACACACACACACACACCACACACACACACACTCCACACACACACACACACACACACACACACACACACACACACACACACACACACACACACACACACACAACACACACACACACACACACACAACACACACACACACACACACACAAACACAGGATAAAAGCAGTAGAAAAACAAATCCGTTTTATATTATATTCCCTCAGAACAAACCTGACTGTCGACCCTGTTGCCAGCTCCATGACTAGTCAACCAGAGATAGCTCCACCGAGGGCTGTCCTGTGTGTACGTTTTGTGGTGTGCTAGAGAGTTTCTTGTTTCTGTGTGTTTGTGTGTGTTATACAATAAGTGTGTGTGTGATTGTACATGCCTGTTAGTGTGTGTGTGTGTGTGTGTGTGTGTGTGTGTGGGTGTGTGTGTGTGTGTGTGTGTGTGTGTGTGTGTGGTGGTGTGTGTGTGTGTGTGTTGTGTGTGTGTGTGTGTGGTGTGTGTGTGTGTGTGTGTGTGTGTGTGTGTGTGTGTGTTCCAGCATGTGTGTGTGAATGAGGTCATGCGAGGGCTTTGTCTCTCTGTGTTTCTGTCAGAAGTCATGTTGCCCTTTTCCCACTATTGTTCTTCCTCTCCGCTGGACTCCAACAGCAGACTGATACAAAGCCTCTGGGCTCCAACAGCAGACTGATACAAAGCCTCTTGGACTCCAACAGCAGACTGATAAAAGCCTCTGGACTCCAACAGCAGACTGATTCAAAGCCTCTGGACTCAACAGCAGACTGATTCAAAGCCTCTGAGTCCAACAGCAGACTGATACAAAGCTCTGGACTCCAACAGCAGACTGATTCAAAGCCTCTGGACTCCAACAGCAGACTGATACAAAGCCTCTGGACTCCAACAGCAGACTGATACAAAAGCCTCTGGACTCCAACAGCAGACTGATACAAATCCTCTGGACTCCAACAGCAGACTGATACAAAGCCTCTGGACTCCAACAGCAGACTGATACAAATCCTCTGGACTCCAACAGCAGACCTGATACAAAGCCTCTGGACTCCAACAGCAGACTGATACAAAGCCTCTGGACTCCAACAGCAGACTGATACAAAAGCCTCCTGGCTCCAACAGCAGACTGATTCAAAGCCTTTCGGCTCCCACAGCAGACTGATACAAAGCTTTGGCTTTCGGATCGTTTTTACAGGCTGTGAACCGTTATAGAAAAGCAAAGCCGGGATTCAGAATTACAACTGGAATTGCGTTGGAAACACCAGCACAAAGAAACAAGAAATTACAAGGGTTTCTCTCTGGGTTAAACATCGCTAAACACAACACAGAGAGAGAGAGAGAGACATACACATACACACACCGAGAGAGAGACAGAGAGAGAGAGACACCCAGCGCGCCCTAGACCTTCTGTCTGAGGACAAACTAGGCTCACCTAGCCACATAATAATACACACAGGCACAAACGACCTGAGAGCACAGCAGGAAAGGGTGGCCACAGCACTGAAGGGAGTGATTGAAAAAGCTTCTCTACTTTCCCCAACGCACAAGTGGTCATCTCCACCCTGCTACCACGAAAAGACTTCCACCCTGCTACAATACAGCGGGTAAACGCAAGCATTTCCCGTGACTGTGCCTCAAAACCAAATGTTTTTCTGGCCCACCACTCCACCCTGGACTTGAACAGCCTCTATGACCAGGTCCACCTCTACAAGGCAGCAGTGCCCACCTTTGCCCGGACTCTAAAGGACATCGCTCTCAAACGAAGCCCCAACACTTCACACAGAGCAACAGATCAATAGACAC
>NW_019942718.1:361620-375391 GCF_002910315.2 Salvelinus sp. IW2-2015 | reverse complement strand
AGCTCACAGATCACTGCACCTGTACATAGCTCATCTGTAAATAGCCCATCCAATCTACCTCATCCCCATACTGTATTTATTTATCTTGCTCCTTTGCATCCCAGTATCTCTACTTGCACATTCATCTTCTGTCCACCCTACCATTCCAGTGTTTAATTGCTATACTGTAATTACTTCGCCTTACATGGCCTATTTATTGCCTTTCTCTTATCCTACCTCATTTGCACATGCTGTTTATAGATTTTTCTACTGTATTATTGATTGTATGTTTGTTTATTCCATGTGTAACTCTGTGTTGTTGTATGTGTCGAACCGCTTTGCTTTATCTTGGCCAGGTCGCAGTTTCAAATGAGAACGTGTTCTCAACTAGCCTATCTGGTTAAATTAAGGTGAAATAAAATGTAAAAAAATTAAAAACGGGTCACAACTCCTGTAGCTCTGTCGGATGCTGGGTATGTACGTAGTCAATTGTAGGCTTCGAGGGGATTCCTATGGTAGGTACACCTATAGCTCATCGCTTGGCAGTAGTACCGTAGACTACTTTATCACTGACCTCAACCCAGAGTCTCTTAGAGCGTTCACAGTCAGTCCACTGACACCCCTATCAGATRACAGAAAAATCACACACTATTTGAACAGAGCAATGCTCAATCATGAGGCATCAAAGCCAAAGGAACTGAATAATATTAAGATTTACAATCGATCGAAGGAAAATAGTGTGGAAATCTACCAAAAATCAATTAGSCAACAACAAATTCAATCCCTTCTAGACAATTTCCTGGACAAAAGGTTTCACTGTAATAGTGAAGTTGTACATTTGGCAGCAGAAAATCTAAACAGTATATTTGACCTCTCAGCTTCCCTATCAAATCTAAACATTTCAAACAGACAACCTAAGAAAATTAAACAGCAATGACAAATGGTTTGATGAAGAATGCAAAAACCTAAGAAAGAAAGAAATTTAGAAACCTATCCAACAAAACGAGACCCAGAAACCTGAAGTCTACGCCTTCACTATGGGAATCACTAAAACAATCCAGAATATCATACAGGAAAAGAAACAACACGTCAGAAATCAGCTCAAAGTAATTGAAGGATCCATAGAATATAACCACTTCTGGGAAAATTGGAAAACTCTAAACAAACAACACAAAGAATAATCTATCCAAAACAGAGATGACAGATAAACCACTTCTCCAATCTTTTGGTTCTAAAACAAAGAAAACAGCAAAATCAAAAAACATGATCAAATACAAATCTAGAATCAACTATTAAAGACTTACCAGAACCCACTGGATTCTCCAATTACAATTGATGAACTACAGGACAAAATAAAAACCCCTCCAACCCAAAATGCCTGTGAGGTTGATAGTATCCTCAATGAAATATAAAATATACAGACAACAAATTTCTAAATTGCTAGACTTAAACTCTTTTATCATCATCCTCAGATCTGGCTATCTTCCCCAATATTTGGAACAAGGGACTGATCACCCCAATCCACAAAACAGGAGACAAATTTGCAATAAAATTGCATTATTACTTAAAACTCATACAATGTGATTTTCAGGATTTTTTGTTTTAGATTCCATCTCTTCACAGTGAAGTGTACCTATGATAAAAATTACAGACCTCTACATGCTTTGTAAGTAGGGAAACCTGCAAAATCGCAAGTGTATCAAATACTTGTTCTCCCCCACTGTATATCAACAAATTGGCGAGGGCACTAGAACAGTCCGTCAGCACACCCGCCCTCACCCTACTAGAATCTCAGTCAAATGTCTATGTTTTGTGATGATCTGGTGCTTTCTGTCCAACACCAAGGAGGGCCTACAGAGGGAGCCCCCTAGATATTCTGCAGCAGAATCTGTCAGACCTGGGCCCTGACAGTAAATCTCAGTAAGACAAAAATAATGGTGTTCCAAAAAAGGTCCAGTCACCAGGACCACAAATACATATTCCATCTAGACACTGTTGCCCTAGAGCACACAAAAAACMACACATACCTCGGCCTAAACATCAGCGCCACAGGTAACTTCCACAAAGCTGTGAACGATCTGAGGAACAAGGCAGGAAGGGAATTCTATGCCATCAAAAGGAACATAAAATATAACATACGACGACAAAAAATACTTGAATCAGTTATAGAACCCATTGCGCTTCATGGTTGTGAGGTCTGGGGTCCGCTCACCAACCAAGAATTCACAAAATGGGACAAACGCCAAATTGAGACTGCATGCAGAATTCTGCAAAAACATCCTTTGTGTACAACGTAAAACACCATATAATGCATGCAGAGCAGAATTAGGCCAATACCCACCAATTATCAAAATCCAGGAAAGAGCCGTTAAATTCTACAACCACCTAAAAGGAAGCGATTCCCACCTTCCATAACAAAGCCATCACCTACAGAGAGATGAATCTGGAGAATAGCTCCCTAAGCAAGCTGGTCCCAGGGCTCTGTTCACAAACACAAACAGAGCCCCAGGACAGCAACACAATTAGACCCAACCAAATCATTAGAAAATTAAAAGATAATTACATGACACATTGGAAAGAATTTACAAGTAATTACCAAAAAAAAATGCAAACTAGAATGCTATTTGGCCCTAAACAGAGAGTACACCTGACAGAAAAGCTGAAAAGTGTGACTAACCCATGCACCAAGTCTGTAACCAACAGGAGCCTGAACAGCTTCTACCCCCAAGCCATAAGACTGATAGTTAGTTAAATAGTTAACCAAATAMCTACCCAGACTATCTGCACTAACTCTTTTGACTCATCACATATGCTCCTGCTACTGTTTACTATCTATCCTGTTGCCTAGTCACTTTTCCCTACCTATGTGTACAAATCTACCTCAATTACCTCGTACCCCTAACATTGACTCGGTACTGGTACCCAGAGTATATAGCCACGTCATCATTACCCATTGTGTATTTATTCCTCCTGTTATTATTATTATTCTCTCTGCATTGTTGGGAAGGGCCCGTAAGTAAGAATTTTACTGTTAGTCTACACCTGTTGTTSACGAAGCATGTGACAAATATTATTTCATATTGATAATTATTATTTCATATTGATTTGGTTTATGCTTACCGCATTAGCCCAGTGACTCACGGCCCAATAGTAGAGGACCAGCAGTGAGAGACACAGCGTGGGCCAGGAACCACACTGATGATGGATTTTCGCCTCCCCAACCACACACACACAACACTATTCCCTACCCCCACAAAAATACGCACACACACACACGACACCGAGCGTTTTCTTCATGGTCCTTTGTAGCTCAGTTGGTAGAACATYWWATTGGAACATCAGGGTTGGACTCAAATGCAGTGAATGTCTTGGATGCTTGCATTTTGGGGCGGCAGGWAGCCTAGTGGTTAGAGCGTTGGGCCAGTAACCGAAAGGTTTCTGGATCGAATCTCCGAGCTGTCGTTCTGCCCCCGAACAAGGCAGTTTAACCCCACTGTTCCCTGTTAGGCCGTCAATGTAAATAAGAATTTGTTCTTAACTGACTTGCCTAGTTAAATAAAGGTTAAATATATATKTTTTTTTAAATAGACGAAACAAAATGAAATACCATATCATTTTGAACAGCTCATCTCACCAGTAGTCCACTGTCCTGTCCAGCTCTTCATCCTGTCAAATTCCACATCCAGTTCCACACAAAAACCCACACGGCCCATCTRCCATATCCAGCATGATGAGCGGTAATGAAGCCCCCAGGGTATGGGTTAATACCATTTCACTTTCCTCAATGCTTCTCTATGAGGAAAAAAATGAAATTGGAATTTCAGTTGAGTTATGGAATTGACTGAATTAAAATGAAATTGACCAACAATGGAAGCCCCACATGGTTCTATGCCTCAGAGAAGGCAGCACCCACCCCCCTCCCCAGCTTCCCCATCCCTGGCCACACCAGCGCATCAGTTGGGAGTGGAGTCTCAGTCACCGGACACATCTGACCTTCCCTCGTCACCAGGAGCGTCACCAGGACCGTCACCTGGACCGTCACCTGGACCGTCTTGGCGTCAGGACTCACCACAGCAGTGGCCAAGGAAGAGGCCAGGCCCAGGAGCCTCCAATCCACACGGCTGGCAAAACCAGTGTTTTATGGAATGTCATAAGGAACAAGACAGAGAAAATAAAATTCCATCTTTTCCCAAGACATCAGACCAACTGGAAAGCTTCCCTGCCTGATGTTCTTCCAGTAACTTTTCTTCTATGTTTAAAAGGGAGCAAGCTCTTGGACATAGAACAGAGTATGGGCCAGGGCAGYCGGGAGAGACAGACCGACTGAAAATGAGAGAGGGGACCGCATGCTCAGCGCGTGCTGAACCATCCCTGAGATCAGGTCGGGAAAGTCCGCCCTTCCCCGTTCCGAGGCGAAGTTATTCCCTCTGGAGAGYCAGGGAGGATTTCCACAGGCTTGCTGGATAACCCCAAGCTCACGATGGATGTGATGAGTGGGCAGAAAGATCAYCTAGGCTATAGCTAAATGCTATCCTTTGAGTAACACTCCCTGAACAGAAGCACAGAAGAGCATGTAGGGCAGAGAAGCCAGTCACTCTTATGCATGGACAATATAGCCGGCCTACCATTTCCTTATGCTGTGTCTTTGTCAAATGTACATCTGTAGCAAACACACACACACATATCCGGAAAGTATTCAGACCCTTGACTTTTTCCACATTTTGTTACGTTACAGCCTTATTCTAAAATTGATTAAATAAAACATTTTCCTCAATCAACACACAATACCCCATTATGACAAAGCGAAAAACAGGTTGAGACGTTTAAAAAAAAAATATATATATATATATATATATATTTCTTAAAATAAAAAACAGAAATACCTTATTTGCATAAGTATTCAGACCCTTTGCTATGAGACTTGAAATTGAGCTCAGGTGCATCCTGTTTCCCTTGATCATCTTTGAGATGTTTCTACAACTTGATTGGAATCAACTTGGGGTAAAATTCAACTGATTGGACATGATTTGGAAAGGCACAAACCTGTCTATATAAGGTCCCACAGTTGACAGTGCATGTCAGAGCAAAAACCGTAAAGCTCCGATGACAGTATTGTGTTGATGCACAGATCTGGGGAAGGGTATCAAAACATTTATGCAGCATCGAAGGTCTCCAAGAACAGTGGCCTCCATCATTCTTAAATGGAAGAAGTTTGGAACCACCAAGACTCTTCCAAACTGTACATTTACAGTGCATTCAGGTCCTATTCAGAKCCCTTGACTTTTGTTACGTTAAGRTAGTTGTTACATTACAGCCTTATTCTGAKATTGATTTAATTGTCCCCCCSCCATRAACCTACACACAATACCTCATCATATCAACGCAAAAACAGGTTTAGACATTTTAGCAAACTTATATAAAAAAAAACTGAAATATCATATTTATATAAATATTCAGACCCTTTACTCAGAACTTTGTTGAAGCACATTTGGCAGCGTTTACTGCCTCAAGTCTTCTTGGGTATGACTCTACAAGCTTGGCACACCTGTATTTGGGGAGTTTCTCCCATTCTTTTCTGCAGATCCTCTCAAGCTCTGTAAGGTTGGATGGGAAGCATCACTGCATAGCTATTTTCAGGTCTCTCCAGAGATGTTCGAACAGGTTCAAGCKCGGCTCTGGCTYGGCCACTCAAGGACATTCAGAGACTTGTCCCAAAGCCACTACTGCGTTGTCTTGGCTATTTGCTTAAYGTTGTTGTCCTGTTGGAAGGTGAACCTCCAGGCTGTGTAAAGGCTATTTGACCAAGAAGGAAGGTGATGGAGTGCTGCATCAGATGACCTGGACTCCACAATCACCCGACCTCAACCCAATTGAGATGGTTTGGGATGAGTTGGCCCGCAGAGTGAAGGAAYAGCAGCCAACAAGTGCTCAGCATATGTGGGYACTCCTTCAAGACTGTTGGAAAAGCATTCCAGGTGACTARCTCATGAAGCTGGTTGARAGAATTCCAAGAGTGTGCAAAGCTGTCATCAAGGCAAAGGGTGGCTACTCTGAAGAATCAAATTGATTTTGATTTGTTTAACACTTTTTTTGGTTACTACATGATTCCATATGTCTTATTTCAAAGTTTTGATGTCTTKACTATTATTCTACAATGTAGAAAATAGTACAAATAAAGAAAAYGTGTCCAAACTTTTGAGTGGTACTGTATATATATTTMTTTACATTTCAGTCTTATTACTGTAACATTTTATCTCTGAAATGAGCCCATTTAGTCTTCTTCAGTTAACTACAGGCTTCTTCACAACCCGCTGTGAATGATAGTTGACTGAGAAATGCTATTCTATTCACTTTAATTGCAAGCCTCATTCAAAGGTCATGTCATTCAGTACCACAGTAGCCTCCCTCAATTACAGCTCCCMTTGACTGCACGCTCAATTCAGACAGATTGCAATTGCGAATGTCATCCCTCTCTGACATTCAAGTATTAAAAAATGGGTCAAAGAGACGAAGGTACAACAATGAGCCAATGCCCACACAGCACAGGGAATGCAAAAATCAGCATTCGTAGTATTGCGACACTGTCTGTATTTTTAAATGGCATTGAAAAGGCAAGATGGCCTACTTAATCTGCACAGGTGGGAGAACTTGAGTCTGGTCTACCTTTTAACCCAATATCAAGCGTCAGTGCTAAGGTATGCCAACTCAACTGGCCCATACATTATGGCCTGCTAAATACATGAGGCCATATTAGGGTTGATTGCATCACAAATGTAGGCCTAAGAGGGCAAGATGCTGCAGATATGTCCAATGTCAACTTAAAAATCTTCCCTTTCTGCTTTTCTGGCGAACATTTCTTCTCAGAGTAAGTTACTCTGAAAAGTTGCTAAAGTTCTTTAAAACGGCTTTTAAATGAAAACTCTGTTCCCTTGAATAGTTCACAATGTCCTTGAGAGGCCGGTGCAGCAATAATGCAGAATTGGCTGTGGAAGCATGATTTGCACTTATCAGAGAGAAACATGGAGTGGAGTTTCTTATGCATCAATTAGGCATACAGAGCCAGCAGCACCAACACTGGGGCACTTTACCCCTACAGTTACCAGGTCCTTGGTAAAAACCTAGATTGCTGCTTTGAAGTGCAGGAAAAAGTAAAAAAGACGCTGTTTGTGACTCTTTCTCTCGCTCCCTCTTCCTCACTATCCTTCTCTCTCTCAGCAAAAAAAAATCCCAGCCAAAGCTGCCCACCCCACCCAGGTATCCAACCATCAGATCCGCTGCCATGAATATCACGGAAGAATGCAGAGTAAAATAGGGGGTGTCACACATGACCGAGAAACAAACACACACTGCCAGATTGGATGCTTGCACTCATAAGTATTTTCGTTTTTACCAGTGAGTGTGTCTTGGTTGCCAGCTCCTGAGAACAGAGAAGAGAACAGTGAATCCAGGCTCCTCATCCATCTCGTCTTCTTGGCTCCGGTTGGGTTTGAGATGAAAGCCCCCGCACCCCTTCTCTCGTCTCTCAGGCAGTCCCTGTGTGTGCAAGTATCACACCTGCATACTATGCAAAGGCAACTTTCTTCCTCTGGGTGTAGAGTGGGAGATATCTTGTTTCCTAATATCAGTCATTCTCGAGTACAGCTCTGCTGTGAAAAAACACCAAGTACATATTAAAACTGTCACAGAAACGTTTGGAAACTGAACCCTACAGAGCCCTGATAAATTAACATTACACATATTAAATAGAATCCCACCTATGTACRTCGATCAAGACAAACAATCCTTCATCAGGCATTATTCCACTAAATATTAACCTGATTATTTACATGTCCTCACTCTGACAGATTCACTGTCAAACACAGGAGAATACAATGTTTTATCACTCCATTTCCCTGTTTTAGCCAGCAGCTATTTATCAAGCGGTAAATAAGCAAAGTTCKACAAATGAACATGAGCCATATGAATAAAAACATTATTTTGTCAGGCTGTACTATAAGTCTGAGGAAAGGTTCAGTGTGCCCATGCCAATGATGGTAATGTGGTGACAACTGTCACAGCATACTCCGGAGACACAACAAAGGAATTTCCCTAAAGCCTCGGTTTTGAATTGTCAAAACCAGTTACAACACGACTGGTTTACACTGCGTCCTTGCTCCAGACTAATCTAAGGAAGTACACTTCAAATCAAATCCCTCTGACACAATGACAAGATCCTTGCAAATATAGCCTACTGTAGTAGTTTGAAAGTAGAAAAATATATATTTGTATAGTTGTTCATATACTTAATTATGGAGAGCTCAAAAGTCTCCTTCCTTTTTATAACAGACCAGTGCAAGCGTAGTTAGGMCCTACTTCACATACCATCCTCCACACTTACCTAGCCAAATGTCTGAAGCAACAAGTAACAGTGCTCAACTTTGACTGAGCTTGAATTGAACACCATGCAGGAGAAACATTATAATTACTGAGAGTAGCTTTAGTTTCAGCCAGGGTTGCAAGATTCTTGGAACTTTCAATAAACTCACAGGTTTGCCCAAAATCAGGTGGAAATAAGCAGGACATTTTCAAACCCTAGTTTCAGCAGCCTGCCCTTAAAAATCAACTGGAAGGGAATGTACAGWTYAAGTCGGAAGTTTACACACACTTAGGTTGGAGTCATTAAAACTCGTTTTTCAACCACTCCACAAATTTGTTGTTAATAAACTATAGTTTTGGCAAGTCGGTAAGGACATCTACTTTGTGCATGACACAAGTAATTTTCCCAACAATTGTTTACAGACAGATTATTTCACTGTATCACAATTCCAGTGGGTCAGAAGTTTACATACACTAAGTTGACTGTGCCTTTAAACAGCTTGGAAAATTCCAGAAAATTTGGTCATGGCTTTAGAAGCTTCTGATAAATGATGTCAATTAGCCTGAGTCAATTGGAGGTGTAGCTGTGGATGTATTTCAAGGCCTACCTTCAAACTCAGTGCTTCTTTTCTTGACATCATGGGAAAATCAAAAGAAACCAGCCAAGACCCCAGAAAAAAAATTGTAGCCCCCCACAAGTCTGGTTCATTCTTGGGAGCAAATTCCAAACACGCAAGTATAAACACCATGGGACCACGCAGCCGTCATACCGCTCAGGAAGGAGACGCGTTCTGTCTCCTAGAGATGAACGTACTTTGGTGCGAAAAGTGCAAATCAATCCCAGAACAACAATAAAGGACCTTGTGAAGATGCTGGAGGAAACAGGTACAAAAGTATCTATATCCACAGTAAAACGAGTCCTATATCGACATAACCTGAAAGCGCTCAGCAAGTAAGAAGCACTGCTCCAAACACGCCATAAAAACACAGACTTACGTTTGCAACTGCACATAAAGATCGTACTTTTTGGAGAAATGTCCTCTGGTCTGATGAAACAAAAATATAACTGTTTGGCCATAATGACCATCGTTACGTTTGGAGGATAAAGGGGGAGGCTTGCAAGCCGAAGAACACCATCCCAACCGTGAAGCACGGGGGTGGCAGCATCATGTGTGGGTGTGCTTTGCTGCAGGAAGGACTGGTGCACTTCACAAAATAGATGGCATCATGAGGTAGGAAAATTATGTGGATATATTGAAGCAACATGTCAAGACATCAGTCTGGAAGTTAAAGCTTGGTCGTAAATGGGTCTTCCAAATGGACAATGACCCTAAGCATACTTCCAAAGTTGTGGCAAAATGGCTTATGGACAACAAAGTCAAGGTATTGGAGTGGCCATCACAAAGCCCTGACCTCAATCCTATAGAAAATTTGTGGGCAGAACTGAAAAAGCGTGTGCGAGCAAGGAGGCCTACAAACCTMKCTSAGTRACACTAGCTCTGTCAGGAGGAATGGGCCAAAATTCACCCAACTTATTGTGGGAAGCTTGTGGAAGGCTACCCGAAACGTTTGACCAAAGTTAAACAAGGCAATGCTACCAAATACTAATTGAGTGTATGTACACTTCTGACCCACTGGGAATGTGATTAAATAAATAAAAGTTTAAATAAATAATTCTCTCTACTATTATTCTGACATTTCACATTCTTAAAATAAAGTGGTGATCCTAACTGACCTATGACAGGGAATTTTTACGAGGATTAAATGTCAGGAATTGTGAAAAACTGAGTTTAACTGGTTCCCCAACTGGCGGCCCTTGATTGTATTTGGCCTCCCAAGTTTTCAGAATTGTGATTGTTGGACATAATACTCGTAAAAACACCAGGAAATCAGCTCCAAGTGATTTTAATTCAGGAAATCTGTTGAAGTATTCCAACACATAATAGAGATATATACCGTATGTATATCCCAATATCATCAAGGTTAGAAATYATCATGTTTAAGTCAAATATTATATCTGTCGGTCAATTTGCGGTGTACAAATGATTTGTAATCATGTTCCGGCACCCTGAACGTCAGCTCCAATTTGTTTTATTTTTATTATAATAATAATGATAATCTGCCTGTAGCTAAATGTAGTTGGGGACCCCTGGTGTAAAGGTTCCAAKACATCCCACAATGCACAGCTCACAAGGATATCTACTGTAGGTTCGGGACGATACCAGTATCGTGATACTCGTTAGCATCGTAGCAAGGAAACAAAACACTAAGAGGMTTGAACTTCTTTAGGAAAACAGCCCTAATGTTAGAAACAAACATCATAATGTTGTCATCCAGAGTKACATTTATTTAATATTCCAAGCTATAACACACCATATTTTACATACAGTATGTTTTTAAAGGGCCAAAGAATGAGGTCTGCTTTGTGTTTMAATTTTTGCTATGGGGGAAAAAACATTGCAATACTGGCATCGTCCCGACCCTAATCTACTGCAGTAACAAACACGTCACTACCATACTGTCTGTATCATACGTCATTATCCTCAGTGGATTACCATTTTGTCCTCGCTTCAATGGATCCACCACACCATAATCACCAGTAAACTGATGAGAACATCATTGACCATCATCCCACCACCATTACAGCAACAGACTCACACCATAATTAGCAATCAGTCATGTTATCATTAACTCATGCGACGTAATCACCAGTCAGTCAGTAAATTGTGTACAGTATGGATATCAAATCAGTCACGTTATCATTAACTCATGCGACGTAATCACCAGTCAGTAAATTGTGTACAGTATGGATATCCAATCAGTCACGCCATAAACTCAATGTGACTCACACAACAGAATCGTCAGTCAGTCGGTCAGTCAGTCAGTGTCTGCATCCTAAATGGCACACTGTGGGCCCTGGTGAAAAGTAATGCACTATATAGGGAATAGGGTGCCATTTGGGACGCAACCAGTGAGTTGTATACAATATGGAGTGGGCAGCCACTCACCTCAGAGGGTTTATTGTGCGCCTGTCTGACCCAGGTGCTGCTGGTCCCTGTGTTCTTGGAGGACTTGGACCAGGAGGTCACTTGACCTGCAGACAATGACATAGTTACATTTCAGATTTACATGTTTTTAGCATCCATTTACCTTATCCAGAGCGACTTACAGCCAGAGGAGAAAGGAGGCTACAATTCCAATCACAAGTTAGGGCATCTGAGAGTCTGACTAACTTGCCTAGTGTAATTAAGCAATTAGGTCACGCTATGGCTGTGGTACCTCCTAATGTTGCAACTATACAAAGCAACCACAATCAGAGCTACCCATCAAGGCCATTTTAATTGAAAGCCCCAGAGTAGCACAGGGTCAAAATGATCATTGGGATCCTTCAATTAGAAACATGATAACCCATGTTTAACAGATGCAGGCTAGCCTGGGCATCAGCCCATGTCAATAAGCCATTGTAGACTAGAGTGACTGGTTTGTTAATAGCACTCAGATGCACTGATTGTTCAGGGAGCATCGAGCAGTATGGCCCCCCGGCACAAGGCCCAGAGCTATGACCACTGGTCCAGCGTTAGGAGTTGCCGTAGGCACACATTTCAGATCAGATTACCTCTCCCAATCATGAATGAATCCAATTAGGGATGAAAGAATTCAAACCTGACCTAAGAGGTAATTTCACCATTCACAACCATACATAGGTCAATCACTTGGCCACCACTATAGTGGCTCACAGTGACCAGTCAGTCAGTCAGTCACAGAAGCAACGATGCAGGCATAAACATCTGGACACGGGCTCTCTCTGTCTTTGATCTGAGCCCAAGCCACTTCAAAGAGGCAGGGATGCAGCGAACGGAGAAACCGAGACYACAGGAAGCAGAATATGGGAGTAGTAGAGAGAGGAGGCCAGGCTAGTGACTGTTCCTGCTATGGGATGCGTCTCAAACGTCATCCTATTCCCAACCGTGGGCTCACAGGGTGTTGCTGCTGAGGGTGTTCTCTTCAGGGCCTGTTGTAGTCCAAGTACTGTACAGTTCTCATGGCTCATTCCTGACTAATTAGTCTCCAATGGTGTCAATCCCTCCCTCTCCATTTTTCTCTCTCCATCACCCCCTCCCTCAGTCTCTCTTTTCCACGCTCCCCTGTCCCTTTCATCATCTCTAACTAAATCAACTCACTGCCAGTGGTGTCCGTGGTGTCTGAGTCATTGCTACTGCTGGAGTATTTTCTCCTCTTCGTCTCCCTCTCCATCTGTAAGGGAAGAAGGAAAACAATCAGCGACACATCAGCAGCAATTACAGTAAAGGGCTGGCTATGGTTACTATACTGCTAGAGAGTCAAACTAGGACACTGTGGGTGAGGTAGTTAGCCTATAGCACAGGGGAAGGGTGAGACTGAGGATATCTGCATGTCTGATTCCCCATCCATCCACAGAGAGAATGGAGTACAGTGAGTCAGGAAAGAGAAGCACTAGAGGAAAAGCAGGTTATGGCCTTGAGTGACTGATAGCAGATTTATGTGGCCATAAAACAGGACTTTTCCCCTCTTATATTGGGCTCTTGCTGTTGCCTTGTTCAGCCTGCCCTGAGCTTTACTAGTGACATTTAGAATTCCAAACAGAGCTGCCTCTAAAGAATAACTGGATACGTAGTGCTGACTATATAATTGACTTCCTGCATCTGACTGGCCTGGATGGAGGTTCAGTGGCGAGGTGTACCTCAGGGATGTGTTGTTTTTCCTTTATTGTTTTGCCCTCAGCGCCGTATCAAAGACGTAGAAAAACCAAAAACAGCGACTGGTGGGAGTCATATTTCATACTATAGATTGAAGACAGGGAGACAGCAACTCATCTTCTCCCCTTCACATGAGAAGGAAAAAACACAGACTGGAGTTTGACTGACAGCTTTTCAACTGGGYAGAAAACCTGTGTGGTTTTTCCCTTTCTCACACGCTCTCTCTTTATCTTTTCCTCTCCCTCCATTGCAACCATGAAACAAAATCCTCGTCAAGATCGAATCATTTCCTCATCCATGGAGAGAAAGAAGTCTGCATTAGTCAAACAGGAATAACAGATGTATAAAGAATAAAATAAAAAATTGTGTTTGAGATCCATTTTCAGAAGAAACTCTTAAATGTAGAGCAGGTTTCCCCCAGAGGAGCCGTACTCCACAGCACAGAGAGAGAGAGAGAGAGAGAGCCGTCTCAGAGCACGCCGTATAAGAGAGAGAGCGAGAGAGCGAGCGCGCCGTCTCAGAGATGGAGAGCGCGCCGTCTCAGAGAAGGAGAGCGCGCCATCTCAGAGAGGGAGAGCAAGCCGTCAGCAAGAGAGAGAGAGAGAGAGAGAGAGAGAGAGGAGAGAGAGAGAGAGAGAGAGAGAGAGAGAGAGAGAGAGAAAAAGAGAGATCGAGCTTAGAGAGAGAGAGAGAGAGAGAGA
>NW_019942718.1:358173-361595 GCF_002910315.2 Salvelinus sp. IW2-2015 | reverse complement strand
GAAGGAGAGCGCGCCGTCTCGAGAGCAAGCGGCCAAGGAGCAAGGGAGAGCAATGGGAGAGAACGCCGTTCTTCAGAGAGGGAGGAGAGCGAGACACCCTCTCTAGGAGCGAGAAACGCCCTCGATCAGGGAGCGAGAGCGAGAACGCCCTCTTCTAGGGGACGCGAGGAAACGCCCTCTCAGCGGAGCCGAGAACGCCTCTCGAGAGACCGCGTGCAGGGAGACGCCCTCCTCAGGGAGCGAGAACCCGCCTCTAGGAGCGAGAACGCCCTCTCGCGAGAAGCTGGCAGTCGAGAACCCCATCTCAGGGAGCGAGAACGGCCTCTGCGGGAGGAGATTAGGGACGAGAACGCCTACTCAGGGAGCGAGAACGCCTCTCAGGAAGCGAGAACACCCTCTCAGGGAGCTGAGAACGCCCCTCTCAGGAAGCGGAAAAAGAGATAACGCCGCTCTTACAGGGAGCGAGAGAAAGAAGATACGCCCTCTCAGGGAGCGATGAGAAAGAGAGAACGCCATCTCAGAAGCAGAGAGAGAGACGGAGAGAGAAAAGAGAGAGATAACACCCTCTCAGAGAGTGAGAGAGAGGTTTAAAACACCCTCTCAGAGAGTGAGACGAGAGAGTTAACACCCTCGTCAGAGAGAGAGAGGAAATAAAACCCTCTCAGAGACAGAGAGAGGGAATAACACCCTCTCGAGAAGAGAGAGAGAGATAGAGACGAGAGAGAGAGAGGGGAGAAGAGAGAGAGAGAGAGAGAGGAGAGAGAGAGAGAGAGAGAGAGAGAGAGAGAGAGAGAGAGAGAGAGAGAGAGAGAGAAACGAGAGAGAGAGATAAAGGGGAGGGAGTGCTCGCTTTGTCTCAGAGAGAGAGCTCTAGTATGGTATTCCACTCCTCTGTCTCTCTCCCCCTTCTCTCTCTCGCTACACATACTGTAAACGTAGTAGTTGGCATGCCATTCTTTGCATCGTGGCCCAGATGGATTACATACTGCGCATATGTGACTCTAACTATGCCCCTCTTTTCACGCATGGCTCAATCGCCTACTTGTGAATGGCGGCACGGGATAGCGAAACTGGTAGTGCCATCCATCAGTAGTAGTAGTAGTATATTATACTAGTATAGTAGTAGTAGTAGTTAGGTAGTAGTTAGTAGTATGCTAGTAATAGACTATGCTGTAGTAGTTACTATGCTAGTAGTAGTAGGTGTGGTAGGGTAGTAGTAGTAGTAGGGTAGTAGTAGTATGGTAGTAGTAGTATGTATGCTAGTAATAGTAGTAGTAGTAGTAGTAGCATGCTAGTAGTAGTAGTAGTAGTAGGGTAGTAGTAGTAGCAGGGTAGAAGAGTAGTAGGGTAGACAGTATAGTAGTAGGTAGTAGTAGTATGCTGTAGTTAGTAGTATGCGTAAGTACGTAGTAGTATGCTAGTAGTAGTAGTAGGGTAGTAGTAGGGTGAGTAGTAGTAGAGTAGTGAGTAGTAGTAGTAATAGTAGTAGTAGTAGTAGTAGGGCGTAGTAGTAGTAGTAGTAGTAAGTATAGAGTAGTAGTTAGTGTGAGGTAGTAGTAGTAGTAGTAGTAGTAGTAGTACGGTAAGTAGTGTAGTAGTAGTAGTAAGAGTAGTAGTAGTATAGTAGTAAGGTAGAAGTACCGGTGTAGTAGTAGATTTAGTAGGTAGGTAGTAGTAATGTAGATTGTAGGAGTAGTAGTATAGTATAGTATGTAGTAGTAGTAGTAATAGTTATGGTAGTAGTAGTAGTAGGGTAGTAGTAGTAGGGTAGGGTATTTCCACATAAAAGGACCCATGAGCACCAACATGTGAAGTTCATAGGAGCATATCTAATTGGGTGTCAAATGAAAGCTAAGAGRCTATTTATTTGGAAACTGAAGGTATAGATACATTATCCATCATCTCCAGGCATAAGTAAAGACTTTGATATCTGGATAAACAGACAGAAAATAGTTCTTAAAAAACATCTACCAGAAAAAGTCTTAAAAAGGTTTTATAAATACATCAAAACACAATAATGTTGAAGTAAAGCCCCCTGCCAACTAATATCAGTGTTTTCCACTAGCACCGGCTGTTTGCTATACAACCAACTACAGAGTCATTTTCAGCAGAATACTTCACGCACTTAAATTAACTAGCCTACTTTTAAATTCCCAAGTCAGAAAGAAATCTGCAGAGACCTCTAGCGCTGGAAAAACAATAAACAATCTGCAGAGACCTCTACCGCTGGATATAACAATCTGCAGAGACCTCTACCGCTGAATAAACAAGTCTGCAGAGACCTCTACCGCTGGAATAAACAATCTGCAGAGACCTCTACCGCTGGAAAAAACAATCTGCAGAGACCACTACCGGCTGAATAAACAATCGGCAGAGACCAACTACCGCTGGAATAAACAATCTGCGAAAGACTTCTGAACGCTGAGAATAACAATCTGCAGAGACCTCTACCGCTGGAATAAACAAATTCTGCTAGAAACCTCTACCGCTGAATAAACAATCTGCAGAGACCTCTACCGCTGGAATAAACAATCTGCAGAAACCTCTCCCGCTGGAATAAAAAATTGCAGAGACCACACCGCTGGAAATAACAATCTCAGAGACCTCTACCGCCTGGAATAAACAATCTGCAGAGACCTCTACCGCTGGAATAAACAATCTGCAGAGACACTCTACCGCTGGATATAAACAATCTGCAGAGACCTCACCGCTGGAATAAACAATCTGCAGAGACCACTACCGCTGGAATAAACAATCTGCAGAGACCTCTACCGCTGGAATAAACAATCTGCATCTTCTATTTTGCCATATTTATCTTGACAAGGACAACACCTGTCAGTCACAAAGTGAGAAAACACCTCAGTCACAAAGTGAGACACTGTCACACAAAGTGAGAAAACACCCATCACAATAGAACACCTGTCAGTCACAAAGTGAGTAATGACATGGAAACAATGCTGGTGTGACAGTCTGCTCGGTACCTGGGTGTGTGCATTGTGGTTGCAGTCACATTTCTACACAGAAGGGAAGAGCATGAATTTGCACGTCCCATATAATTAACATTTACATTTGAAGTCATTAGCTGACGCACTTATCAGAGCATTTTACAGTAGTTAGTGCATACTTTTCATACTTACAGTAGTAGTGCTGACTACATTTTCATACTTTAATGTGGTAAATGAATGAGTAAAAATCCACTTAGCCTATTTGTTTCTGGCACATTAATTTATTTTCTGTTCGAGTGCATGCTAGTTGGATGATTAATCCTAGTCGTATTAGTAACCCATGCTAGTTGTAATGATAATCCTAGTCGTTATTAGTAACCCATGCTAGTGGATGAATCCTAGTCGTATTAGTAACCCATGCTAGTTGGATGATAATCCTAGTCGATTTAGTAACCCATGCTAGTTGGATTGATAAAA
>NW_019942718.1:353785-357574 GCF_002910315.2 Salvelinus sp. IW2-2015 | reverse complement strand
ATCTGCAGAGACCTCTACCGCTGGAATAAACAATCTGCAGAGACCTCTAGCCGCTGGAATAAACAATCTGCAGAGACCTCTACCGCTGGAATAAACAATCTGCAGAGACCTCTACGCGCTCGGAATAAACAATCTGCAGAGACCCTACCGCTGGAAATAAACAATCTGCAGAGACCACTACCGCTGGAATAAACAATCCGCAGAGACTCTACCGCTGGAATAAACAATCTGCAGAAGCTCTACCGCTGGAATAAACAATGCTGCAGAAGACCTCTACCGCTGGAATAAACAATCTGCAGAGACCTCTACCGCTGGAATAACAATCTGCAGAGACTCTACCGCTGGAATAAAAATCTGCAGAGACCCCTACCGCTGGAATAAACAACTCTGCAGAGACCTCTAAACCGCACCGCTGGAATAAACAATCTGCAGAGACCTCTACCGCTGAATAAACAATCCTGCAAGAGACCTCTAACCAGCTGGAATAACACATCTGCAGAGACCTCTACCGCTGGAATAAACAATCTGCAGAGACCCTACCGCTGGAAATAAACAATCTGCAGAACCTCTCCGCTGGAATAAACATCTGCATCTTCTGCCAATTTTCATTGAAAGGACAACACCTGTCAGTCACAAAGTGACAAACACCTGTCAGTCACAAAAGTGAGAAAACCGTCAGTCACAAAGTGAGAAAACACCTGTCAGTCACAAATAGAAACAGTCAGTACAAGTGAGTAATGACATGGAAACAATGCTGGTGTGACAGTCTGCTCGGTACCTGGGTGTGTGCATTGTGGTTGCAGTCACATTTCTACACAGAAGGAGGAGCATGAATTTGCACGTCCATATAATTAACATTTACATTTGAGTCATTTAGCTGACGCACTTATCCAGAGCTTTTACAGTAGTTAGTGCATACATTTTCATACTTACAGTAGTAAGTGCATAACATTTTCATACTTTAATGTGGTAAATGATGAGTAAAAATCCACTTAGCCTATTGTTTTCTGGCACATTAATTTATTTTCTTTCGAGTGCATGCTAGTTGGATGATAATCCTAGTCGTATTAGTATACCCATGCTAGTTGGTATGATAATCCTAGTCGTATTAGTAACCCATGCTATTTGGATGATAATCCTAGTCGTATTAAGTAACCCATGCTAGTTGGATGATAATCCTCAGTCGTATTAGTAACCCATGCTGTTGGATGATAATCCTAGTCGTATTAGTAACCATGCTAGTTGGATGATAATCCTAGTCGTAATTGTAACCCATGCTAGTTGGATGATAATCTAGTCATAATATTAACCAATGCTCGTTGATGAGTCAGATATTTTTCATCTCTGTCACAGGAAACCGCTCGCCCATGCGGTGAGCTTTTGAGAACAGTGTTTTCCCACTAATTGCATTTTGGAATATTCCTGCATGGCCTACAGCCATGTGCGCATTGTTGAGCTTTTAATATGAAGAAACACAACGTTGTCAACATTTTAAGCTAAAACGGTCTGATCTATTGCATCAGCCAAATGGCTTTTTTTATATGCAGTAGTTGTATGAATTTTGGATCTGTCATCCCAGAACTGTCCCAGAGTCCGTTTCAAACGTAGACATGTTTTATCATCACGGGGATGATAGGACGCCCTTAATTTTGAGCCCTGAAGGGAATTATTTTATGAAGATATAAAAAGTGTTTGGTTGTAATTGTAATTTTGCAATATTTTATAAGCTACCAAGGGWGGCCAACRATCCTCCAAGACAGCCTTAAAGGGGCAGTGTTGTATTTTGAAACAGGTTTGAATATGCAAAGAGCCAATAGTCCAACAAGCTCTCACTGCAGAATCAGACATTCATCCACGTTCTCCAAAACGTCAAATTTCAAAGAGTTTATGTTGCTCCTGGTGCTCTGCACTGTTCCATTTCTCCAAATGTAAAAATTGGAGTTAAGGTTTAAGTCTAGGCACTCATTCCAAATGGTTACAGTTTGGAACAGGGTTAAAACAAGAAATTAAAAACGAGTCTCCACGACTGGGATCAAACACGCAATCTTCTGATCTAGAGTCATGGGATTAAGCCCATCCACCACCCCTGTCCACAATGCCCTAGCAAAACACAACCTACTTGATGGCAATAGCACTCACTGTTGCTCCCTAGTGGCCGGTTTTGAAGACATTTTCCGACATCCTCAGAACATGGCTAGACGTCCAATTTCGACGTCAATCTTGAACGATCTCCCTGAACAGGCAGAGTGTAGCCTACATTTTTGTCTGATTCTCTAAGGTAAAACACATAGTAATGCATCTTGTTTTGTAAAGTGGTTC
This sequence comes from Salvelinus sp. IW2-2015, assembly GCF_002910315.2. Taxonomy (NCBI): domain Eukaryota; kingdom Metazoa; phylum Chordata; class Actinopteri; order Salmoniformes; family Salmonidae; genus Salvelinus; species Salvelinus sp. IW2-2015. The sequence goes on along the minus strand of NW_019942718.1, from coordinate 355,255 downwards.
CTTGCATCATACAATTATATAAAAATGGTGTTGGAGACCTTTTTGTTTTTGTTGGGACAAGTGCCTTGTGCTTTGGACAAGTCAAAAATCTGTCCCTACTTTTCCGAAGATCAGGGACCCTTGATTCAATTCCATTACTGTAATTCCGTTACCGGGTGTAAATCCACTTAATTTACAGTAGTAGTTCAATAACTAAAAGAGATTTTTTTCAAAGTCAAGGTGCCATGTCATAGCTGATACCCCATTGTTTCTGCAGACATCTTGGAATCTTAAATCGGAGCAGATATTTACCTCAATTTCTGTCAAATTAGGTCCCATAAAAATTTACGGGAGATTACCAGAATTCCATGTATTTTTTTTTTATTCAGTGGAAATTGTTCAAATACATTTTTGGTTTGTTAATCTTTGAAATCAATGTTTTTTTGTTCAGCAAACATTTTAAAGTGAAAACACTAAGTCAAAGCATAAATCCATTACCATGGAATTGCCCAGTAGTAGTGTGTCCTCATGCCTGCTCGCGCTACACAGAGAGGAGAGGAGACGGGCCAAAACATGCCTGGTCCTTCCCACAACAGTCTCTTCATGGTGTCACTACACAGGGACATGTCTCTGCTGCCCCTGGCCTCATTGACAGGGTGCCGAGTGGCACCCACTGCGCACGCTTGCGCACACACACACCCCCTAACTGACTCACTCACTGGGGAGGGCTGTGTGTGATGACTGAGCTGCATGGATGGAGGCCGCAGGCTAAAAGGGCTCCATCCCAAAACTGTCTGAGAGTGCCAAAGTGAGCTGCCTGGTCATTTCCGTGAGAGTCTGTGTGTGTGTGTCTCTGCCTGGTCTTTCAAAGTGCTGAGAGATGACTGCCAAGCTCATTAGAAGGCTAATTCTGACACAGAGCCTCTGAAATGGATAGTTACTGCCTGCCTGCAAACCCTGCCAGCCCTGCCAGCGTGCCTGGCCTGTCTGCCTCCCTGCCAAGCGTGCCTGGCCTGTCTGCTCCCTGCCAGCGTGCCTGGCCTGTCTGCCCTCCCTGCCAGCGTGCCTGGCCTGTCTGCCTCCCTGCCAGCGTGCTGGCCTGGTCCTGCCTGGCCCTGTCTCTCCATCAACTAGTCTCAAACGCCTCTCTCCCGCTCTCCAGTAACAAGCCTTCTCTCTCTCGCTCTCTCGCTCTCCGCAACAAGCCTCCTCTTGCTCTTCCAGCAACAAGCCTCACTCTTGCTCTCGAGCAACAAGCCTCCTCTTGCCTCTCTCGCTCTCCAGCAACAAGCTTGCCTCATCTCTCCCTCTCTTCTTCAGCACAAGCCTCTCTCTCTCTCTCCCCAAAAACAAGCCTCTCTCTCTCCAGCAACAAGCCTCCTCTTTGCTCTCTCGCTCTCCAGCACCAAGCCTCCTCTTTGCTCTCCAGCAACAAGCCTCCCTCTTGCTCTCTCCTCTCTTCAGAACAAGCCTCTCTCTCTCTCTCCCAAA
>NW_019942718.1:348519-351808 GCF_002910315.2 Salvelinus sp. IW2-2015 | reverse complement strand
CTCTCCAGCAACAAGCCCATCTCTCTCTCTATCTCGCTCTCCAGCAACAAGTCACTCTCTCCCTCTCCAGCAACAAGCCACGCTCTCCAGCAACGAGCCCCTCTCTCCAGCAAGAGCATATCTCTCCAGCAACAAGCTTCTCTCTCTCACTCTCTCCCGCTCTCTCTCCAACAACAAGCCTCGCTCTCTCTCCCTCTCCAGCACAACACCAATCTCTCTCTCTCCAGCAACAAGCATATTACTCTCTCTCCAGCAACAAGCCTCGCTCTCACTCCCGCTAGCCCCCCTGTCCAACAACAAGTCTCCCTCTCTCTCCAGCAAAAAGCCTCCCTCTCTCTCCAGCAACAAGCCTCCCTCTCTCTCCAGCAACAAGTCTCCCTCTCTCTCCAGCAACAAGCCTCCCTCTCTCTCCAGCAACAAGCCTCCCTCTCTCTCCAGCAACAAGTCTCCCTCTCTCCAGCAACAAGCCTCTCTCTCTCTCCAGTAACAAGCCTCCCTCTCTCTCCAGCAGCAAGCCTCCCTCTCTCTTCAGCACCAAGCCTCCCTCTCTCTTCAGCACCAAGCCTCCCTCTCTCACAAACACCAAGCCTCCCTCTCAACAAGCCCATCTCTCTCCAGCAACAAGCCCATCTCTCTCTCTCCAGCAACGAGCCTTGCTCCCGTCCTATCTCCAGCAACGAGCCTCGCTCCCTCCCTCTCTCCAGCAACAAGCCTTGCCCCCTCCCTCTCTCCAGCAACGAGCATAACTCCCTCCCTCTCTCTCCAGCAACGAGCCCCTCTCTCCCTCTCTCTCAGGCAACGAGCCTCGCTCTCTCTCAGGCAACAAACCTCGCCCACTCTCAGGCAACGAGCCTCGCTCGCTCTCAGGCAACGGGCTTCCCTCTCTCTCCAGCAACAAGCCACCCTCTCTCTCCAGCAACAAGCCTCCTTCTCTCTCCAGCAACAAGCCTCCCTCTCTCTCCCTCTTTCTGTAAAGCACGACACCCATTTCTCTCTCTCCAGCAACAAGCCCATTTCTCTCTCTCCAGCAACAAGCCTCCCCCTCGCTCTCCAGCAACAAGCCTCTGTCTCTCGCTCTCGCCTCTTCCAGCAACAAGCCTCCCTCTCTCTCTCCGGCAACAAGCCTCCCTCTCTTTCTCCGGCAACAAGCCTCCCTCTCTCTCTCCGGCAACAAGCCTCCCTCTCTCTCCACATATTTCTGCCCGTCACTGAAAAGACAGACTTCGAAAGATGTGCTTTTATTCAATGTGAATCAACAAAGTAATGAACAGCAAGGACTAACGATTCAGCTGTTTTGAATGTGAACTTGTGAATCAACGGTTGGTTTTTAGGCGCACTCTCTTCTGACCATAACCATAATGGGTTCTTCTGCTTGCAAGGTATTTCTGGGTCATTGCAGCTGGTAAATTGTTACTTAGTCCCTGGAGGCTGTATTTCATCTCGGTATGCTGCCTGTAAAACATTAGACCAGGTAAGGAAATCTTTCGAGACCTATATACACTGTCCTTCTACAATAATCTCTTGTCCTACTAAGAATTTATTCTGGAAGTCATCGCTTTTTGGCTACAGAAGCCAATCTGCTTTTGGTTGTGGTCCAGGCATATACACCCACATCTACATGTGTGATGCCAGTGGCCCTAGAAAGACGTTCAACATCACCAAATGCATGGGTGCGGAACACTTTGAAAAGACCGATAAGTTTTTAAGTGCAATGTACACTCTTTCACTGTGATCACGTTGCGCTCAGTGTGTTGCTGAGATATTTGAGATACTCTCGTAGGAGGATTAGGTTATTGACCAATCAATGACCTGTGTGTTATTTGCTATAGAGTTTCTAGGTCATATTTCAAATTTCTTGTTTGTCTTAGTCCAGTCCTGACTATGGCAACACAAAGGAGCCGAAAACGACATACCTGCTGCTTCTTTTAATGGTTGGGAGTCTGACAAGCAAAGACATTCTTTCCATGAATCCATTGTTTAAAATCAAGGCTAACACAAGATTTAAAGCTCGTCATCTTGTCAGTAGGACCTAAGGCAATAGTTGTATGCGTATGCAGCTTTCCAAATCATTGGCCCAAGTAAAAAGAAAGAAACCTGTTATGGAAAGATTAATAGTACTTGTACCGCAGTGAAAAAGTATTCATAGCATGGTTGAATAAGTCTTCTCTGAGGGGCCTATAGACATATAATGTCCTGTCTCATCTGGTAGCTTTCTGTCCCAGGTATGGCCAAGTCATTGTCATCAAAAAGGTTAACATCTTAATACCCTATCGAGGGCACCCAAAGCTAAAAATGGATGTCAATTTTAAGGCATTGAACTAGGCCTACAGATGAAAAAAGGCAGGCAAAGATGTATCCTACTGAAGCTTAGATTGTTGATTATAATTAGTTGGTCTTTTAATATGTTCAGGTCATAATAAATTATTAAAGGGATACTTTGGGATTTTTGACAATGAGGCTCCTTTTGTAGATCCCCAAGCCAGAATGAACTTGTAGATAACCATTTTTATGATCTCTGTGTCAGTATCGAAGGAATGTCTAGAGGTAGTTTTTGCAGAGCCATTGCTAACTAGCGTCAGCATCAGTAACTGGAGAACTCTATGGGTGATCTACTAGCATGGCCTAGCGGACTTCCAGTCATTGCACTAACCACTACGTGTAGCACTCGCTCACCCAAGGAATAGCCATCTCTTTTAAACTTTGTCATAGGCCACGCAGGGCGGTCTCAAAGACAATCACGAAATGTGTATCCGAAAGTGTTCATTGGATCACCCCCCCGCCCCCCTCGCTCCTAGAGACGGAGTGTAGCTGGAGGCTCGTTCTAGTCTTCTCCCAAGAATGGGAGAGCAGGAGAGAGGAACGGGTGAGCCATCGAACTGCGGGTCAGGGAGAGAGAGAGAAAGAGAATATGGGGAGGGAGAGAGAGAGAAAGGAGATGGGGAGGAGAGGGAGACGAAGCGACAGCCCCTGCATGGAGCTCGCCTCCATTCTCAGAGAGAGAGATGAGAAGAGATGGGGAGGGAGGGTAGAGAGAAAGCGAGATGAGGAGTGCCAGAACAACCTCTCGGAGGGATCGGAACCGATCTCGTCACTGATGGTTCCACTCCTCGTAACAACGACTCCTATACCCTCTCTCTACCTCACTCCATCCAAAACAGCTCGCGTCTCTCCGCCCGAATCTATCTGAATCAGCACACGCCTCGCATCTCCAGCCAACACGCCTCGCTCTCACTGCGTCCAGCAAAACTCCCTCTGCTCTCTTCCTCTCTCCTATTCCAAACAAAGCCCT
>NW_019942718.1:247281-348494 GCF_002910315.2 Salvelinus sp. IW2-2015 | reverse complement strand
AGCCACCAGCCTCGCTGCTCTCTCGCCAGCAACAAGCACATCTCTCTCTCCAGCAACCAAGCCTCGCCTTCCCTCTCTCCAGCAACGAGCCTCGCTCCTCTCCTCTCTCCCCAGCAACGAGCCTCGCTCCTCAATCTCTTCCAGTCGAACGATTGCCTCGCCTCTCCTCCCCCTCTCTCTCCGCACCAAAGGCGCTCTCTCAAAGACCTCCTCTCCAGCAACGGACCCTCTCTCCCATGCAACGGGACCCTCTCCTACAGCAACGGGGCCACTCTCCTCCAGCACGGACCCGCTCTCTCCAGCAAGACCCTTCTCCGGACGAGCTCTCGCCCAATTGACTCCAGCACCGTCAGACCGTTCTCTCTCTTGCACACGTTCCTCTCTACAACTAGCCTCGCCTCACCTCAGCAACAAGACCGCTCTCCTCCAGCAAAGACTCGCTCGTATTCCAGCAACGAAGCCCATCGCGCTCTTCCTCCAGCAACAAGACTCTCTCTCTCAACACGTGCTCGCGCCAACAATGCCTCCTCTCTCCGCACAGCTCCCTTCGGCACGCAACAAGCCTCTCCTCGCCCTCTCCAGCAACAAGCCTCTCTCTCGCTCTTCCATGACGGAAGCCTCTCTCCTCTCCTCTCTCTCTGCCGCACACACTCCCTCTCTCTCTCTCCAGCAACAAGCTCCTCTCTCTCTCTCCAGCAACAAGCCTCTCTCTCTCTCTCTCCCAGCACCAAGCCTGCTTCTTCTCCTTCTCTTCCCAGCAACAAGCCTCTCTCTCCTCTCTCCAGCAAAAAAGCGCTCGCTCTCTCCACACCAAGCTCCTTCCGCAGCAGCAGCCCCTTCTCTCTCCGACAACAAGCCTCCTCTCTCTCTCAGCAACAAGCCATCTCTCTCTCTCCAGCAATGAGCCTCTCTCCCTCCCTCTCTCCAGCAATGAGCCTCGCTTCCTCTCTCTCACTCCAGCAACAAGCCTCGCTCTCGCTCTCTCCAGCAACAAGCCTCGCTCTCTCCAGCAACATGCCTCGCTCTCTCCAGCAACACGCCTCGCTCTGTCCAGCAACTTGCCTCGCTCTCTCCAGCAACGAGCCTCGCTCTCGTTCTCTCCAGCAACAAGCCTCGCTCTCTCCAGCAACAAGCCTCGCTCTCTCCAGCAACGAGCCTCTCTCCCTCCCTCTCTCCAGCAATGAGCCTCGTTCCCTCTCTCTAGCAACGAGCCTTGCTACCTTCCTCTAACCAGCAACAAGCCCCTCTATCCAGCAACGAACCCTCTCTCCAGCAACGAGCCCCGCTCTCCAACAACGAGCCCCGCTGTCCAGCAACGAGTCTCGCTCTCCAGCAACGAACATCGCTCTCCGGGAACGAGCATCACTTTCGAGCAACGAGCATCGCTCTCCAGCAACGAGCCTCGCTCTCCAGCAACAAGCCTCTCTCTCTCTCTCTCTCTCTCTAGCAATGAGCCTCGCTCTCTCTTCCTCTCGCTCTCTCCAGCAACGAGCCTCGCTCTATCCAGCAACGAGCGTCACTCTCACTCGCTCCAGCAACACACCTCTCTCTCTTCCTCTCTCCCTATAGCAACACGCCTCGCTCTCACTCTCTCTAGCAACACGCCTCGCTCTCACTAACTCTCCAGCAACGAGCTTCGCTCTCTTTCTCCCTCTCGCTCTCTCCAGCAACAAGCCTCGCTCTCGCTCTCTCCAGCAACAAGCCCCTCTCTCCAGCAACGAGACTCGCTCTCTCCAGCAACAAGCCTCGCTCTCACTCTCTCCAGCAACACGCCTCTCTCCTCCTCTAGCAACACGCCTTGCTCTTTCTCCCTCTCTCGCTCTCTCTCTCCAGCAACAAGCCTCCCACCCTCTCCCTCACTCCATCTATATCTCCAGCAACACGCCTCGCTCTCACTCCCTCTCTCCCTCCCTAGCAGCACACCTCCCTCTCTCTCCAGCAACACGCCTCCCACTACCTCCAGCAACACGCCTCGCTCTCACTCCCTCCCTCTCCCACTCCAGCAACGAGCCTCGCTCCATTTCTCCCTCTCGCCAGCAACGAGCCTCGCTCTCACTCCCTCCCTCCCTCCCTCCCTCGCTCTCTCCAGCCACGAGCCACACTCTCACTCGCTCCAGCAATGAGCCACACTCTCACTCTCTCCAGCAACGAGCCTCTCCCCTCTCTCTTAAGCTGCATCCCTGTTTCACCCCACAGTCCTTTGGGAAGAAATGTGTTTTTTGCCTATTTTAACCGCACACTTGTTGTTTGTGTACATTTATAACGTTGTAGGTTTTTCCCCCAACACCACTTTCCATTAATTTGTATAGCAGACCCTCATGCCAAATTGAGTCGAAGGCTTTTTTGAAATCAACAAAGCATGAGAAGACTTTGCCTTTGTTTTGGTTTGTTTGTTTGTCAATTAGGGTGTGCAGGGTGAATACGTGGTCTGTCGTACGATAATCTGGTAAAAAGCAAATATTATATTTTTGATATGATATTTCAAATTTGTCTCCACTTTTGTGGATTGGGGTGATCAGTCCTTGGTTCCAAATATTGGGGAAGATGCCAGAGCTAAGGATGATGTTAAAGAGTTTTAGTATAGCCAAATGGAATTTGTTGTCTGTATATTTGATCATTTCATTGAGGATACCATCAACCTCACAGGCCTTTTTGGCTTGGAGGGTTTTTATTTTGTCCTGTGGTGCATTCAAGGTAATTGGAGAATCCAGTGGGTTCTGGTAGTCTTTAATAGTTGATTCTAAGATTTGTATTTGATCATGTATATGTTGTTGCTGTTTGTTCTAGAGCCAGAAAGATTGGAGAAGTACTTTACCCATACATCTCCATTTTGTATAGATAATTCTTTGTTGTTGTTTGTTTAGAGTTTTCCAATTTTCCCAGAAGTGGTTAGAGTCTATGGATTCTTCAACATTGAGCTGATTTCTGACGTGCTCTTTCTTCTGTTTCCGTAGTGTATTTCTGGATTGTTTTAGTGATTCACCATAGTGAAGGCGTAGACTGGGTCTCTGTTTTCTGGGTCTGTTTTTGGTTGGACAGGTTTCTCAATTTCTTTCTTAGGTTCCCTCTCTCTCTCCAGCAACAAGCCTCGCTCTCTCTCTCCAGCAACAAGCCTCGCTCTCTCTCTCTAGCAACAAGCCTCTCTCTCTCTCCAGCAACTCCTCTCTCTCACTCACTCACTATCAACTCCTCTCTCCAGCAACAAGCCTCTCTCAGGTCCCAGGATCTCTCACACACACACACAGGGAGGGAGGGGACATGGAGAGCTCCTTCAGGACCTGGTACACCAGGCTGTTTGATAAAGAATCCCTGCATATAAAATGCTTCATAACAACACATCTCTCTGAAGCTGGCTGTTGCTGAGGCAAGTGTGTGTGTAGGGGAAGATGCAGTACTGCCATTAGGGTGGCATAAACCACCAGAGAGCAGGGCAACCAAGCTCCACTATCTCCCTCTGTTTGTTCTTATTTTATTGACAGTCCTTTCCCTTCCCTCTCTCTCTCCATGGAAAAYGTGGAGGAGCGGGGAGAGGAGGYAGGGTGTGTGCAACATAAGTGCTGGATGCCCTATGCGGTGTTAATGCTGTTTGTGCAAATCAAGGCTGCAACAAGGCAGGCGACGACCAACGTGCCCCTGCAGTTCCCCCTGGGAGGCAGATCCCCTGCCCGCTACCCCTCTGCTGCTCTACTCTTAGGGCCCTATAAAATCTGCGATGCGGAGAATGCAGACGGAACCACGGAATCCAGATATTTAAAAGATTACTGAACTTAGTAGGGAATCATCTAAATTAGTGTTGCACGGTAWACCAAAACTTCTCCATACTAGAAAATGTAAAAGTTTGGTATTATATTTTTTGTGATCCTTCTGTCAAATGGGTCTCACGGATCAAGCCTGTCTATCAGCGCAGCCAACCCCTTGTTATAGCGCGCACCGCGCCTGGTCCACTTGCTCATTGCTAGCCTGCACTGGGAGGGTGGGCTGCATCATGTTAGCTCCCCACTCCTGCTACACAGAAGTCAACACACTTTTGAATAATGTGACAAGGCAAGTAGAATTGTTGAAACTGTTAGAAAAACTAAAAAAATGTCCAGACAGGCTAGAACACTTTAAAAATGGAAGAATATACCAGTAGCTTCCAGTTTTGTAGGCTAACTTTCCTTTGCTAGCTGACAGCTAAAGCTAACATCAATTCTTTGTGATATGCTAACCATAATGCAAATTAGGCTTATTTCAAAGCTGACTGACACAAAAAACGTTATTAATTGACTTATTCGATCTCTCAAGTCTCTCCCAAAGAAGATCCTATTATTATAAACCTCAGTGAACTGACTGCCTCCTGAATGATATCATTACTGGTTACAGAGACCGCGCACATTTTTTGAAAAGAAGCAACTTCTATGCAAATGGTGTTGATCAGTACAATAAAATATGRCCCAAATGGAAGGGGYAAATATTGTTTGTCATCTGTAGCCCCATGAACATCAATGCATGCACACACCTATTGAATATGCATTCACCTSTATTGTTGATAGACCTAGGCTACATCTTGATTTACCCAGTTTATCYATAGAGATTTACCATTTGAATAAATAAATACCATTATGTAGTTAGATTGGTAAGTCAAATTGATTGTATAWCTGGTTCATTAATGCATGCATGGTTGTTTGAAAAAGGGTGATGTAAAAAAAAAAATTGAACGTAATGATATTAAACTCAAAAGATGCCCGACGATTGAACAGAGCATTATCTGAGTTTCTGTCTAGATCAAGTGCCATTCTTTGACTTTGGCTAATATGCCTTATTTTTTTGCCATGGTATCAAGTATTGTGATGTATTGAGTATTGTGATGTGAAACCTGGTATCAGTATCGAAGTAAAAATTCTGGTATCTTGTCAACACTAATCTAAATGTATTGAACATTTATTTACTTGCCCAAGTTTATCATATGACATGAACAGAAAGTATCAGTGATTCATAATGCTTGCAACTTTCTGAAGAGGCAACGTGAATTCCCCTTCTCTGTATGTGCAGTGCGTAGGTCTACCACTTTGTTTAGCCATTAGCGATGATGTTCATGAAAAGTCTTCTTGCAGATGGAAAGGCTTTCCCAAAAACCTTCTCAATTAAATGTTAACCACAAAGTAGCCTATTCTTARCTGGCAGAATGATGAAGGGCTCTGCGGTGCAACCATTTTACTTGCCTAAGAATAGATGTATGCCAACTGAAAAAGTCAAGTATGAGCACATACAAGTTGTGATTTATAGAAGAAAAACTATTCTGTTGTAGTTATTTTCAAAAAGTATTTAGTGTGAACAAACACTTTCATTGTGCTCCTAAATGTAAGCGTAGAGACCTGTGATATCATGATTATTTTCATTAATTCAGTGGGTATTTGTTTGCAAACTATACCATCAYGTGCGCTACAAAAACACTGCTAAACAACAGCCTCTTGCTAGGTGAGAACTGGAATAAAGCGGTAACTACACCCCAAAATACAKATTWWAAAAATCCCAGACCTCAAAAGTGGTCTCCTGATGTGGTTTAAGCATTGTGGAATTAGAAGAAAACATTTATTTGTTTTTCTATTAACAAAAATGTGATTAAGAGTTAACACCTGAAAAAACAAAAAACGCCGAAAACTGAATTTGGGAAAAAAACGGAATCAGGCAAAAAATATAAAAACAGATTTATTGGGCACTATGCTCCGCTCTGCCTCCCCGGAACGCAACAGAACAGCAAGACGGTTATTTTTGGAGATGGATAAGCAGGAAAGCAGAGTGAGAGAAAGCGAGAGAGCGAGAGCGAGAGAGACAAGACTGAGTAAATAAAGCAGGCAGAAATAGAAAGAGAGAAAAAGAGGCAGGCAGAGAGAGAGCCAGAGAGGGCGACACAGACAGAGAGGTAGTTAGCCAATAGCACAGGGGAAGGGTGAGACTGAGGATATCTGCATGTCTGATTCCCCATCCATCCACAGAGAGAATGGAGTACAGTGAGTCAGGAAAGAGAGAAACAGCATGTGAGAGGAGAGAAGCATCAGTGAGTTAGTAGTAGTGGCGTATGCATCCCTGTAGCCCGGCAGGTGTTGTGATGCTCTGCTCTGTGAGCCTCTGAACGAGAGGCAGCCAGGACTCGAAGAATGACATGATCACAGGCACTGCTGTGTCATGGAGTCTTTACCCCAGCTAGGACACACACACACGCTTCTACATTAAAGTCGATGCTACCATGATTACGGATAGTCCTGAATCATTCGTGAATAATGATGAGTGAGAAGGTGAGACGCACAAATATCATACCCCCTCCAAAAATGATAACCTCCCGTTATTGTAATGGTGAGAGGTATTTGTATTTATTATGGATCCCCAATAGTTCCTGCCAAGGCAGCAGCTACTCTTCCTGGGGTTTAATTAATGGATCCTCATTGTTCCTGCCAAGGCAGCAGCTACTCTTCCTGGGGTTTATTATGGATCCTCATTAGTTCCTGCCAAGGCAGCAGCTACTCTTCTGGGATTTATTATGGATCCTCATTAGTTCCTGCCAAGGCAGCAGCTACTCTTCCTGGGGTTTATTATGGATCCTCATTAGTTCTGCCAAGGCAAGCAGCTTTACTCTTCCTGGGGTCCAGCAAAACTAATGCAGTTATACAATTTTTAAAACATTTTACTATACATTCATAACAGAACTCACAACACTACTCCACTAACACATATCTACAACACATAATCCATGTGTACGTATGTATATAGTGCATATGTTACCGTGTGTGTATGCATGTGTCTGTGCCAATGTTTTGTGTTGCTTCACAGTCCCCGCTGTTCCAGGTGTATTTTTATCTGTTCTTTAAATCTAATTCTACTGCTTGCATCAGTTACCTGATGTGGAACAGAGTTCCATGTAGTCATGGCTCTATGTAGTACTGTGAAGAGACCTCTGGTGGCATGTCTTGTGGGGTATGCATGATTGTCCGAGCTCTGTACCAGTAGTTTAAACAGACAGCTCTGTGCTTCAACATGTCAATACCTCGCACAAATACAAGTAGTGAATAAGTCAATCTCTCCTCCACTTTGAGCCAGGAGTGATTGACATGCATATTATTAATGTTAGCTCCCTGTGTATATTCAAGGGCCAGCCGTGCTGCCCTGTTCTGAGCCAATTGCAATTTTCCTAAGTCCCTCTTTGTGGCACKTGACCAACACGACTGAACAGTAGTCCAGGTGCAACAAAAGTGTTTGTTGCTGGCATGTCATGCCGAAGTTTGCTAATCTTGCCAACAAAAAAATTATTAAAGTAAAGCAATATCAGTCGGTTTTGTAATGAATGATACATCTGATTCAATGAATGATGGAGCTGAGTTTTCCTTTTTTCCCAAATTGTCATTGAAGGTGCTCCAAACCTTTGTTTCATAGTGTGGTTTCTTCTTTTTATTCAGATTCATAATGCCTGCAACTTTCTGAAGGACCAACAGATATTCTTTACATCAACAACATAGGAATCACAACAAAACTTATTGTATGACCTCTTATAAACTACATTAGGCCCAGCTTTTGGAACTTTGGTTTTCCTAMATATYYCTACTATATTGTGATCACTACATCCGATGGATCTGGATACTGCTTTCAAGCACATTTCTCCAGCATTAGTAAAGATGTGAGCAATACATGTTGATTATTTCATTCCTGTGCGGTTTGTAACTACCCTGGTAGGTTGACTGATAACSTGAACCTTGTTGCAGGCACTAGTTTGAAGCTTTTTCTTGAGTGGGCAGCTTGAAAGCCAGTCAATATTTAAATCTCCCAGAAAATATACCTTGGTTGATATCACATACATTATCAAGCATTTCACAGGTTATCCAGATACTGATTGTTAGCACTTGGTGTTCTATAGCAGCCTCCCACAAGAATGGGCTTTAGGTGAGGCAGATGAACCTGTAGCCATATTACTTCAACAGTATTTAACATGAAATCCTCTAATCTTTAAAGGAATGTGGTTCTGAATATAAAACAACACCTCCACCACTGGCATTTCTGTATTTTCTGTAAATGTTATAACCTTGTATTGCTACCACTGTATCAAAGGTATTGTCTAAGTGAGTTTCAGAGATAGTCACAATATGAATGTCATCTGTTACTAGCAAGTTATTAATTTCATGAACCTTGTTTCTTAAGCTACATAAGTAAACATGGGCTATTTTGAGCACTTTTCTGGGATGCTTGCTTGTTTTCATTGCTTTACTGGGAAGCTTAGTATAAGTAGATATTCTCATGTTATTTATGTTAGTGGACTTCCTAATAGGGCACAACGCCTCAGTGGAAACCGCCTAACATTGTAAAACTGGTTCATAGACACATGATTACTGCATACAATAGCTGTAGGATCAGCAGAGGCCTTCAGAGGGATATAAATTAGGTTACTTACATTGTGTCTACCAATACCCCTGGTATAATGTACATTTGCTAAAGCATTATGATGACTCAGCGACAAAATGGTAGGGATTTTAATTTATTTTTGACAAGATGGTGCCGGAGAACAAGGCTGACGTTTTACGTATTTCTAACCAATTGTGTTTTTAGTTGGTTTTTTTGCGTTGTTTGTAACTTTTATTTTTTTAAACTTATTTTGCACATAATGTTGCTGCTACTGTCTCTTATGACTGAAAATAACTTATGGACATCAGGACTGCGATTACTCACCACGGACTGGCAGAATCCTTTTTTTCCTTGAACGAGGCCAACGAGCCCGTCATGAATGATATACTGCTTCCCCGGGAACAGGGCCAGATCCCTGTCATTTACGTTAAGAGAAGGCGGAAAAAAGGGTCCAGAGGGCGGGCTGCCTTCTGAGAATTCGTAGGTGATCGAATAAACCCCCACTTCCTTCCATTCTGCTAGCAAACGTGCAATCTTTGGAAAATAAAATCAATGACCTACGCGGAATATTAAAATACCAACGGGACATTCAAAACTGTAATATCTTATGCTTCACGGTGTCGTAGCTGAACGACAACATTATCAATATAGAGCTGGCTGGTTATACGCTGTATCAGCAGGACAGAACAGCATACTCTGGTAAGACAAGGGGCAGCGGACTATGTATTTTTGTAAATAACAGCTGGTGCACAATATCTAAGGAAATCTCAAGGTTTTACTCGCCTGAGGTAGACTATCTCATGATAAGCTGTTGACCACACCATCTACCTAGAGAGTTTATCTGTATTTTTCGTAGCCGTCTACATGCCACCACAGACTGATGCTGACACTAAGACCGCACTGAATGAGCTGTAATCTTTTATTTCTCATTGATAAGTCATTGTCTCAACGCAGCCTTAATGCTGTGAAAGGATCCAGGATCCAGGAATTTGGGTGGATCCCATCCTCCTTATAAAACGTGTTTTGTTTCCAAAASGTATCGAAATCGTCAGCAAGTTACACCCATTGAGCTGCAATAATCACATAGCTAGTTGTGAAAGAATCCTGCTAAAGTGTTCAATGCCACGATTCAGAGAGGGCACAGGGCCAAATATGATATATTTGTGCATCTAACTTTTGCACTTGTCACTATCCCAATACTTTTGGAGCTCACCGTATATAAACTGAGTGTACAAAACATTAAGAACACCTGCTCTTTCCACGACAGACTATTCAGGTGAAAGCKCTTATTGATGTCACGTGTTAAATCCACTTCAAATCAGTGGATGAAGAGGAGGAAACAGGTTAAGGAAGGATTTTTAAGCCTTGAGACATGGACTGTGTATGTGTGCCATTCAGAGSGTGAATGGGCAGGACAAAAGATTGAAGTGCCTTCGAACGGGGTACGGTATTAGGTACCAGGCACATCTGTTTGTGTCAAGAACTGCAACTCCGCTGGGTTTTTCATGCTCAACTGTTTCCCGTGTGAATCAAGAATGGTCCACTACCCAAAGGAAATCCAGCCAACTTGACACAAATGTGGGAAGCATTGGAGTCAACATGGGCCAGCATCCCTGCGAAACACTTTTGACACCTTGTAGAGTCCATGCCCTGGCCAATTGAGGCTGTTCTGAAGGCAAAACCAGGGGGTGCAACTCAATAGGAAGGTGTTCTTTGTATATATATATATATATATATATATATATATATATATATATATATATATATATAGTGTACCGGTCAAAAGTTTGGACACACCTACTCATGCCAGGGTTTTTCTTTATTTTTACCATTTCTACATTGTAGAATAATAGTGAAGACATCAAAACTATGAAACAACACATATGGAAACATGTAGTAACTAAAAAATTATTAAACAAATCAAAACATATTTAATATTATTCAAAGTATCATAGAGGAAGAGAAAAATCGAGAGGTTTCACTCTCGCCAAATTTGTCCAAAATGAGCCCAACGCGTTTCTATGGGCCTAAACTTGTTGCCTGCCTTACCGCCTTGAGACGGCTCCCATTGTTGGGACGACTCCCATTGTTGGGACGACTCCCATTGTTGGGACGACTCCCATTGTTGGGACGACTCCCATTGTTGGGTCGAAAACATAAGCATCTTATCATTATATACAGTTCTCTGATAGTATTTTCTGTTGGTCATGTCATTTTACTGTTTGTTTTTTTGCCGTTTGTTGACCGGTTAAAGAGGGTCAGTTAGTCACCAGACAAATTGTCCGAAATTTGCATCACTAGCTACAACCTCAGTGCATCATCCAAACCATTATATATTTGTTGCTCATTTGTTCGCTGCCTGGTCCCTAGGCTGTGTTTGGTCTGTGGTGAGGTCACGCTGTGAGGTTACCACCTGCCAGCACTACATTGTGTGGTATAGTTGCTGCTTCGTCAGTCTCTGTGCATGCCCCTATTCCCTATGGGTTCTGGTTAAAAGTAATGCACTATATAGGGAATAGGGTGCCATTTGGGACGCAGCAGTAACCTCATGAGCAACCCGACACACCCCAGGGGACCGGACAAACAAGCAACAAAAATATCATGGATTTTCTTTATCATCAACATCATGGGCTCCCGAGTGGTGCAGCAGGCATTGCATCTCAGTGCAAGAGGCGTCACTACAGTCCCTGGTTCGAATACAGGCTGTATCACATCCGACCGTGATTGGGAGTCGCACAATTGGCCCAGTGTCGTCCGGATTTGCCCGGGGTAGGCRGTCAATGTAAATAAGAATTTGCTCTAAACTGACTTGCCTCATTAAATAAAGGTTACATTTAGTCCAGCCCCAAATTAATTAACACAATATTTATTAAATATTTATTGACTTGACGCTGCTGCATTATGAGAAAAGGCAGGTGGAAGGTGGAAGAGGGGAAAAAAGAGAAGGTGAAGGCCGGGACCACATCCTTTCCTAGTCTCTCTCCCCTGAAACTGCTGACAAACAATCAGAGGGTGCGTCCAAGGGACCTGAGCATCTGCCTGCCAAAAACAGGGAAGAGGAAGCGTGAGAGGAAAAGAGGTGATTAATCCCCCTGCTCTCACCTCTCCTGTCATCAGGAGTTCATTAGCCCCAGTGAGGGATGGAGGACTGCATTGTGCCCTTCACTGACACTGACCCTGCTTATCTCCTCTCCCTCCCTCACATTGACCTGGCAACCTCCCTGTTGATCTCCCTCCTCCTACCTACCTGTTCATCTCCACCTCTCCCTCCACTCACACGGACCTGGCTACCTCCCCGTTTACCCCCACGCTCTGCTCCAACCTCTCTCCATCCCCCTCCCGCCACTCACACGGACCTGGCTACCTCCCCGTTTACCCCCACGCTCTGCCCACCTCTCTCCATCCCCTCTCCTCACTCACACGGACCTGGCTACCTCCCCGTTTACCCCCACGCTCTGCTCCACCTCTCTCCATCCCCTCTCCTCCACTCACACGGACCTGGCTACCTCCCCGTTTACCCCCACGCTCTTTTGCCTCCACGCTCTCTCCATCCCCTCTCCTCCACTCACACGGACCTGGCTACCTCCCCGTTTACCCCCACGCTCTGCTCCACCTCTCTCCATCCCCTCTCCCTCCCCTGCACTCACACAGACCTGGCTACCTCCCCGTTTACCCCACCCCCCCTCCACTCACACAGACCTGCAACCTCCCCGTTATCCCCCTCCTCTGCTTCACCTCACTCCATCTCCTCCCCTGCACTCACACTAACCTGGCTACCTCCCTGGTTATCTCCCTCTTCCTCCTCCTGGCTACTGCCACTCACACCAGGAACCCAGCGAGCATCGGTCAGCATGTCCATCCATTTAAGTTTCCTGGTTGGACGCTTGTTGTGCTAACCTACCATGAGGTGATTAAAGAGTTCAAACCTGGTAGAGCGATTATCGTTTATAATTCCTTTCAGTCTTAAAATGTGTCCTTGACTGTTTGTTACCGTTGGTGAATGAACACTACTTTTCGGGATGTTTATCCTTGTAAGGGTCAGCTTCGTGTTTATTAGCTGACAGCAGTAAATACAGAAACAAGCACAAAGCTTGGTGCTTTTGAAAGACGACTTGCTTTACAAAGGCCACTGACTGGTGTAATCAAGCACTGCTGGCAAGCATGAAATGTACTGTTTTTCAAGCCTTTTCATGGGCCAGGAAACTAGAGTCTGGGTAATCTACCTGGCTTTGATGCAAGGTGAAAAGGGCAGGAGGAGAAAGTGAGCCTGACAACCACCAACTGTATCTATCACCATCACCCCCCGATTACCTTCTAGAACAGGAAGGGGACTAGCATTCTATCCCAATGTCTTGTACATAGTTTGAATCCCTAGTTMAATGTATAGTGCAATATGTTTTACCATTCCATTCCTCCTGTATGATACCCTGCTTCACAATTCTATTTCAATAACAAGTCACCAGGCCGGGTGAAAGACATTCATCTCCTGGTGTTTCAGAGACGTCGTCCACCCGCAGCCCTCTGAACAGCAGAATCCCACTGAGACCTTGACAAGCTGTGTTATATGCATCCATTCCAGGCCACAGCAGGGTCATCCGCAGCAGAGAACACACACATATACACATGAATGCACATGCGCACAAACAGAGACTCAGGTCACAAAAAATGAAATTAAAATGAACAAAATACCACATTACTTCTTACTAATACATTTGTTGTTTTAGAAACATTACGAAGCATGGTCATGCAGTATGTTTTTTTATGTAATTATGGCAAAATAAATATTTTTACTGGTAAAAGATCTGAGTGGCTGGTAGATTTCTCATCTACCTGCCACAGTGGCTGGTGGACCAAAAAGCACATTTTAGGCCCTGCACAAACATACTTACATAATCAGGGCTCTACTGCGCAACCATTTATTTTGCATATGCACCTAAATATTGCAACCTGGATTATTTTTATTTTTTTCACTTTAATTTAACTAGGTAGGCTAGTTGAGAACAAGTTCTCATTTACAACTGCGACCTGGCCACGATAAAGCAAAGCAGTGCGACACAAACAACAACACAGAGTTACACATAAACAAACGTACAGTCAATAATACAATAGAAAAAAATAAAGTATATACAGTGTGTGCAAATGGCATGAGGAGGTAAGGCAATAAATAGGCCATAGTAGTGGAGTAATTACAGTTTAGCAAATTAACACTGGAGTGATAAATGAGCAGATGATGATGTCCAAGTAGTGATACTGGTGTGCAAAAGAGCAGAAAAGTAAATAAAAACAATATGGGCTGTGTACAGCTGCAGCGATCGGTTAGCTGCTGGAATTTTTATTTATTATTTATTTATACATCAGTGTGCCTCGAAAAATTAAAGATTCCAGCTTCATTACCTCAAATATTTTGCATTGTGTTCCTACATTTCTTTGTGTGCACCTTACCTTTTTTAGAAGGAGCATGTGTGCACCTAAGTTGAAAAAGTGAGTGTAGAGCCCTGATAAACATGATGTATGCACACACAAACGTGCAAGTACACAGTCACACATGGACAAGCAGACAAAACAAACATGCACGCCACGTTTTCGTTAGCCGGTAATAGATAGCTTTTGGACAAAAATACCAGTCGATGCGAAATGTATTTGACCAAAATTTGCATAATGTAGTGGATTATACAGATACAGAGCCTAGTTTGAGCAGAAAAACTGTCTGACCAATGCGAGAGCTGCTGCTACAGCTCCTCAAAACAGCTTGTTTGTTGCTGCTGAATGAACATAAGCCCAATCATTGCGCAACAATTCTAAATACAATTGTGTGTTAAAAACTGTTTTGATGGCCACGATTAAACAGAGCTACGATTTGTATGTCTTAACTGGCAATTGAAGTGCGCTTCCCATTCGCCATTCAAGTGCATAGGCAACGTAGGCAGGCATCAGCGAGTCATACACCACTTTGCAATTGATCTGGAGGCAGTATGCATTTGAAAACAAACTTTAAAAATATATATATGTTTTACTTATATGAAGGCATGTCTTACCATGTAAACGTGGAGGCAATTATTTGTAAAGACTTCCTTATGTCATTGAAATCAGTAACCTATTTCTCTCATGTTCTATTGGTTTCCAAAATCAACTTTCTTTCATTGTCCAGTAGCCAAAGGCACAATCCTAGTCATATTAATAACCAATGCTAGTTGTTGCATCTTTAGATCACCCCTTCTAACAGATGTTTTCTTCTCTGTCAGATTGAACCACTTGGCATTGTGCGGTGTGCTTTTGACAACAGTGTTTTCCTACTAATTGCATTATAGAACAAACATAAGCGCAGCAATGCAGTAGGATACACGCGAATGTTCGTTGTGTGCAAACTCAGCACGCATGTGTAGAAGGAGCAGTCAGAACGTGAGTGAGTGAGACAAGGAGGGAAAAGGGAATTTAGGCAGAAGAACTGTGTGATGCTTGCCTTGGTTTCTTTTTTSTTGTTCCCCGCAAATGCACATGTATAAATGGAACACTAGAGTCAAAGTAAATTAGCGTTGTCTTCAATAGAGCCCGACCGATTTATCGGTCGACCAATATTAGAAGTTGGCCAATATTTGCCTTTTACWGATGTATTTGTATCTACCGAAAAGGACCGATATAAAATGTGGAGAAAACACTTAGAAGAAAAGCCATTCATTAGCATTTCATTATTTGTCCTGAAGAGAGCGATCTCTACATGGCTATAAGCCTATCTTGCCTTGGCACTACAGCAAGATTGGACCAGTGGTCTGGATACTATCCACCAACMCAACCACCCCAGTCAGAAAAGAGAGTGAACTAACTGTTACTGCTATGGTGAGTGCGGAGCCGATAGAAGCTTGCCAYCTCAATAAAGTGCCATAAAAGCACACTGGCCATATACTGTTGTGTGAAGTGTATTGGTAGGATGGGTGTCGTGACAAACAATGGATGCTATGCCKAAATCTGTAAAACAAGTGCTGTGTTAAGAACGTTCAACTTTGTGGTAATGTTAAAGTTCCAGCCCTTTAGTGAAGTCCACGAAATATGGTGTTATGTTTGCTCTTTGCAAAGGGTATTCCTCAAGCTATGTCATTCAAATATTTTCAGATGCACAAAAAAAACAGCAGTTACAATGTAGCGCTTCGAAACTACGTTTTGATATATGGGTTAATTGTCACTTGTCAGGGACTGGTCTGGTCCAAATTCCCGTTTCGCCACCCCCATTTCCATGATGAGTGCTAGCCAGCTAACTAGCTATGTGAGAGTACTTGACGCTGTTCACWGAGGGTTAGTGCTATGTGGGATCCTTGGGACACCACTACGCTAAATCCGAACCATTTAAAAATGTCAACTTTTTTATTTATATTTTGTTTAACGAGGGAAAGCACATTGAGACCTAGGTCTCATTTGCAAATGTGCCCTGGGAACAATGCAAAAACATTTTTTTACACAATTTAAAACAAAATTAAATAGCAAATATTATATATACATTCAAACAAAACAAACACATTTATCAATATAAAAATCCCTAGCCTTTCTCCTAAACTGACCCAGAGACAACACATCCAAATGAAACGTTACTTGGAGATCATTCCACATGACAGGGACCTGGTGGGAAAAGGCAGATTTACCCAACTCTGTGGATACATGTGGAGTCTCCAGCATTAACCAACCCTGTGATCTCGTGTTGTAATACGAGTATCTGTATTTCAACAATGATGTTAAGTAAATTAGTAGTTTATTGAGTAAGGCTTTATAAACAAAAACAGAATAAGGAAGTGACCTACGTGTTTTTAGCGAGCTCCAATCAACTTTATGATAAAGGATGCAGTGGTGAGTGTCAAAACTGTCAGATGTTATTAAACAAAGTGCACTATGATAAATTGTGTCCAAGGGCTTAAAAACACTGGTAGCTGCATTCACTTATATAATATCCCCATAATCTATAACAGGAATGAATGTAGACTGAATTATCCATTTTCTAATATTTAATAAAAGGCAAGCCCTATTCTTATAGAAGAAACCCAACATAATTCTTAATTTCTTGACAAACTCGTCAAATCYAAMCAAACTGTCACATGTGCCGAATAAAACACTGTGAAATGCTTACTTACAASCCCTTAACCAACAGTGCAGTTCAAGAAGAGTTAAGAAAATATTTACCAAATAAACTAAAGTAAAAAATAATAAATAGTAGCACAATAATGAGGCTATATACAAGGGGTACCGGTACCGAGTCAATGTGCAGGGGTACAGGTTAGATGTCATTTGTACATGTAGGTAGGGGTGAAGTGACTATGCATAGATAATAAACAGCGAGTAGCAGCAGTGTACAAAATAATTGGAGGGGATGGGGTCAATGTAATAGTACGGTGGCCAGCTGATTAATTGTTCAGCAGTCTTATGGCCTGGAGGCAGAAGCTGTTGAGGAGCCTTTGGTCCTAGACTTGGCACTCCGGTACCGCTTTCCGCGCGGAAGCAGAGAAAGCAGTCTATGACTTGGGTGACTGGAGTCTCTGACAATTTTATGGGCTTTCCTCTGACACCGTCTATTATATTGGTCCTGGATTGCAGGAAGCTTGGCCCCAGTGAGGTACTGAGCCGTGCGCACTACCCTCTGTAGCACCTTACAGTCAGATGCCGAGCAGTTGCCATACCAGGCGGTGATGCAACCGGTCAGGATGCTCTCAATGGTGCAGCTGTGGAACTTTTTGAGGATTTGGGGACCCATGCCAAATCTTTTCAGTCTCCTGAGGGTTAACTTCTCTAGGGTAGGTGAGACGCTAACGTCCCACCAGTCCAACATCTMGTGAAACTGCAGAGAGCTAACATTTTAAATACACCATTCATTGTATTAAACATTCTTGTAAATACATGTATCTTACATKATTTAAAAGATGAACGTCTTATTAATCCAGCCGCTGTGTCAGATTTCAAAAAGGTTTACTGCAAAAGCAAACATGRGATTTTCTGAGGACGGCGCCCCACACACAAGTATTACTAGCATTTTCCAACCAAGCATTASCGTCACGAAAGTCAGAAATAACAATAAAATAAATCGCTTACCATTGTAGATCTTCCTCTGGTGGCAATGCCAAGTGTCCTAACTACACAGTGAATGTTCGTTTTGTTTGATAAAATCAATTTTTATAGCCTAACACGAAACATTTGTAAACCGGTTGCGTCGTGATTTCCGTCTCATTCAACTTTGGACGTAAGCGTATCGTCGGTAATTACACACACTAAAAAAACTTTATCCAGTCATGGTTGGTTTCATTGCAATCCTCTGTTGTTACTAACACAACCATACATCATGGCTCTTTTCCCGGGACGTATTGACCGAAACAAACCGATTTGAAGACACCAATCAATGACCTCATTGCGCACCAATGGTAGATCTTGAAATCAGCTTGGAGATAGCCAATGAGCTGAGGTAAAAGGCAATATGTAATGGTTATACATTTGAAGACCGCCTTTGTCGTAAACTCTGGCGTAAAAGAGGTTCATGCCATTGCAAATACCTACTTGACGGAGCCACGAGGTTACGCATAGCAGTACATATTCAATAGCATTTTCAACAAGTTTATATATTTAAATTATGGCGAATAAATCAGGAAAAGCTCAAACAAAAAGTCTAGGTATACAGATTTAACCCAAATTATAGAGGAAATTGATAGAGACAGCCCCCATCTTACAGCTAGCACCTTCTGCTCCAACCAGTGGTGTTCACCTGCCCAGATTCATCTCTGCAGGCAATGTGCCTCAGGCAAAAGGGGCACAGTAGGGAGATGTCGTTGTGCCCTTGTCACAGAAAGCCCCATCACCTGCACCACCTGTTCAGTAAGCCTCTGCTTACAGCAGAAAGAGACTGCTATGGCCATGGCACCAGCAGCACAATATTGTGTAAGGACTGAGGGTCTTCACAATATTGTAAATAGAGAAAATGTGTAAATAGTTACCCTTGTTATTTGTTTGTTCATTATTATTTATTTTAAATATTTTTTTATTATATATATATTTATTTATTTTGGGGGGGGGGGGGGGGGGGGGTGTTAGAATAGCATTTATGTATTTTTGTATATAGTCTTTCCTTCAAAATGTATCACTGTACCAATTGGCCACTTGGTACATTTGGGTACATTGTGTGGGACACCTGGGTGATCTGTCTAAAACCTTGCTCAGCTATTGTTGCCATCTTATGTTCTTCATTCAAATCATCCACAGCATCCTATCTGTATGTTTGGCTGTTCTTGGCCATTTGACAGATGATGCACAACAATAAAAAACAGAAAACGTATGTTTATTTCCTTGTATTTTCTTCTAGCAGATCTTTTGTGTTATATTCTCCTACATTCAATTCACATTTCCACAAAATTCAGAGTTTTCCTTTAAATGATACCAGAATATGCAAATCCTTGCTTCTGGGCCTGAGCTACAGGCAGTTAGATTAGGGTATGTCTTTAGGCGGAAATTGAGAAGGGTGGGGTACCCCAAAAAATTAAAGTGGTTGTCTGCCCTCTCACTAACAGTTTTGGTGTGTTTAGACCATGATAGATCGTTGTGATGTGGGACACCAAGGAACTTGAAACCCTCGACCCGCTCCACTACAGCCCCGTTGATGTTAATGGAGGCCTGTTCGACCGCCTTTCCTCTAGTCCACGATCAGCTCCTTTGTCTTGCTCACATTGAGGGAGGTTGTTGTCCTGCACCACATTGCCAGTTCTATGACTCCTCCCTATACGCTGTCTCATCATTGTCGGTGATAGGCCTACCACTGTTGCTGCACATAAGCAAACTTAAATGATGGCGTTGGAGTCCTGTTTGGCCACGCAGTCGTGGGTGAACAGGGAGTACAGGAGGGGACTAAGTACACACCCCTGAGGGGCCACAGTGTTGAGGATCAGCGTGGCAGACATGTTGTTGCCTACCCTTACCACCTGGGGGGGCGGCCCGTCAGGAAGTCCAGGATCRAGTTGCAGAGGAAGGTGTTTAGTCCCAGGGTCCTTAGCTTAGTGATTAGTTTCATGGGCACTATGATGTTGAACGCTGAGCTGTAGTCAATGCACAGCATTCTCACATACACTKCCATTCAAAAGTGTGGGGTCACCTAGAAATGTRCTTCATTTTGAAAGAAAAGCACATTCTTGGTTATTAAAATAGCGCCAATGTTGATATTCKATTTTTTTWATCTGCCGTTTCCAGCTACAATAGTCATTTACAATACTAACAAATGTCTACACTGTATTTCTGATCAATTTGATTTTAATGGACAAAAAAAAGCTTTTCTTTCAAAAACAAGGACATTTCTAAGTGACCCCAAACTTTTGAACTGTAGTGTACATCGCCACCCCTTCTCTGCCGATCACATCTAAAAATGCTGTAATTAGCAATGTCAATGTCGTTATCCATGATCAAAATATTTAACCAAGTCTCTGATAAAACAAGAATGTCAGTGTTCGTGTCGTGCATCCAGATAAAGTCCATCTTTGACATCATACTTCGCACATTTAAAATGTAACAAACCCAGCCCTTTGCAAGACTTAAAAACAGCAGGGGTGTCCATATTTACCCTAACCAGGTTGTTATAAACTTGATCATTAAGTAAGTCAGGCACCCTAAACACAAGAGCCCATAGTGTAGGTGGTCGTCAGTGTAGTAGCTACAGCATCTGTSTAKCCGGTGTCCGTACACCCTGAGGAAGATAGCGTCAGTGTGGYAGCTACAGCATCTGCGTACCCGGTGTCSGTACACCCTGAGGAAGACAGCGGAGACAGTGGCTCAAAACAATGAGACTTTAATGTCACAACGCTGCAAGAAAAAAAAACAGAACGCTATGGTGCGGCATATCTCTTCCTCCTGGATCCAATCACACTCCATTCACGCCCTCCACAGGTAGAGCTGATAGCATCTGACTTTTGGCTAATTTCAGAAGGACGTAAGGTGGGGAAATGCTCAAGATCCATAAAAGTTCCATTACAGTGGTCTCTTCGAAAAGAGGCATTAACAAATGCAGTTAAACGCGAGGCGTCCTTATTCAAAATCAGACGCTCATCCAGAGCTTTAATTTCCTCAAGTAAAGTAATGATCTTCTTCTTGCAGCATTTTTTCCYTGGCATTTGACACAGGTGAAATTTTCAGAAACGTCCTTCACTGGGATGAGTGTGAACATGTCACATAAAATGCATTTAATGGCCTTATGGTRGGCGAAAGAGTCCGAGTTTTCACTGTTTTGTGTAGAAGCAGGAGAAAACCCTTTACTCAATTGAGCCATTTTGTTTGACATTTAAATGAGGGTATGGACGTCCTAAGGATCCCGGATAGCAAGGAACGTTCATCCAGGCAATGCTTGGGACGAGAGGCAGCGCTGTGCCAGCTGCAAATTTTGTGATTGACGTTTTTCCTTTCAACTGACAAATACCAGGATTCAGTGGCTACAGCCTTAAAAATCGATGAAAACATAGCTAAATACCAATACATTGAAAATGTGTCCAATGTCGTTGTTTTCCAGCTCGATAACAGCTCAGTCTTCACAGGCATTTTTTGGGCTGGACTCAGTAACACTAGAGTAACACAGTTTTTGTARTAAAAATCTTGTCGTTCTGGTGGTGCTTACATTAATGTTATTTCCTCAAATTTAAGAAATCAGCTTTATTGCTATAATAATCAAAATATTGGCCGTTTTGGGTTATCTGAGAATATTTCCACTCTAAAATCAGATCCAAATATTCCATATTGGTCGGGCTCTAGTCTTCAATACAAAAGGTCATKATTTATTTTTCAGGCCAAGCCACAAAGCACATTGCACCAAACAGTTTTGCAGTATTTGAAAAAATAAATGTATGGGTGATGTCATAAGATCAAGCCAACAAGCCACCAGCCATTCCTATTCCTTCCCCCCTGCTTGGATGGCATCTCCCTCCCTTGACACCCATCTCTCCCTGCAGCCCCCTTGTGTGTCCATAATGCCCCCTATAAAAAAGCCATGCCTTACYTCCAAAGTGGCCATTGTGCCTTTGGGCTGAATATAATACACTGAACAAAAATAGAAACTCAACATGTAAATTGTTGGTCCCATGTTTCATGACCTGAAACAAAAAAATCCCAGAAATGTTCCATGAGAACAAAAAGCTTGTTTCTCTAATATTTGGCACAAAATTGTTTATATCCCTGTTAGTGCGCATTTCTCTATTGCCAAAAMAATCCTTCAACCTGACAGGTGTGGCATATCAAGAAGCTGATTAAACAGCATGATCATTACAGGTGCACTTTCTTCTGAAACTCATCAGTCTATTCTTGTTCTGAGAAATGAAGGCTATTCCATGCAAGAAATTGCCAAGAAACTGAAGATCTTGTGCAACGCTGTGTACTACTCCCTTCACAGAACAGCGCAAACTGGCTCTAACCAGAACAGAAAGAG
Organism: Salvelinus sp. IW2-2015; assembly: GCF_002910315.2. Classification (NCBI taxonomy): domain Eukaryota; kingdom Metazoa; phylum Chordata; class Actinopteri; order Salmoniformes; family Salmonidae; genus Salvelinus; species Salvelinus sp. IW2-2015. The sequence goes on along the minus strand of NW_019942718.1, from coordinate 326,710 downwards.
GAGTAGGACGCCTCGGTGCACAACTGAGCAAGAGCACAAGTAGATTAGTGTCTAGTTTGAGAAACAGTTGCCTCACAAGTCCTCAACTGGCAGCTTCATTAAATAGTACCCGCAAAACACCAGTCTCAACGTCAACAGTGACAGGGCGACTCCAGGATGCTGGCCTTCTAGGCAGAGTTGCAAAGAAAAAGGCATATCTCAGACTGGCCAATAAAAATAAATGATTAAGATGGGCAAAAGAACAGACAATGGACAAAGGAAGATTGGAAAAAAATGTTATGGACAGTAGAATCAAAGTTTGAGGTGTTCGGATCACAAAGAAGAACATTCGTGAGACGCAGAAAAAATAAAAAGATGCTGGATGAGTGCTTGACGCCATCTGTCAAGCATGGTGGAGGCAATGTGATGGTCTGGGGGTGCTTTGGTGGTGGTAAAGTGGGAGATTTGTACAGGGTAAAAGGGATCTTGAAGAAGGAAGTCTATCACTCCATTTTGCAATGCCATGCCATACCCTATGGACGGCGCTTAATTGGAGCCAATTTCCTCCTACAACAGGACAAGGACCCAAAGCACAGGCTCCAAACTATGCAAGAACTATTTAGGGAAGAAGCAGTCAGATGGTATTGTCTAATGGAGTGGCCAGCACAGTCACCGGAGCGCAACCCTTGAGCTGTTGTGGGAGCAGCTTACCGTATGGTACATAAGAAGTGCCCATCAGCAATCCAACTTGTGGGAGTGCTTCAGAAGCATGGGGTGAAATCTCTTCAGATTACCTCAACAAATTGACAACTAGAATGCACCAATGGTCTGCAAGGCTATAATTGCTGCAATGGAGATTCTTTGACAAAAGCAAAGTTGAAGGCACAATTATTATTTCAATAGAAAATCATTATTTAAACCTTGTCAACATTTTGACTATATTTTCTATTCATTTTGCAATCATTTCATGTATGTTTTCCTGGAAACAAGGACATTTCTAAGTGACCCCAAATCTTGAGCAGTAATTATATATATATATACATCATACATACACAGTGGGAGAACAAGTATTTGATACACTGCCGATTTTGCAGGTTTTCCTACTTACACAAGCATGTAGAGGTCTGTAATTTGTATCATAGGTACACTTCAACTGTGAGAGACGGAATCTAAAACTAAATCCTGAAAATCACATTGTATGATTTTTAAGTAATTAATTTGCATTTATTGCATGACATAAGTATTTGATCACCTACCAACCGATAAGAATTCCGGCTCTCACAGACTGTTAGTTTCTTTAAGAAGCGCCTGTTCTCCACTCATTACCTGTATTAACTGCACTTGTTTGAACTCGTACCTGTATAAAAACACCTTCGTCCACACACTCAATCAAAACGACGCCAACCTCTCCACAATGGCCAAGACCAGAGAGCTGTGTAAGGACATCAGGGAAAAATTGTAGACCTGCCCAAGGCTGGGATGGGCTACAGGACAATAGGCAAGCGTTTGGTGAGAAGGCAACAACTGTTGGCCGCAATTATAGAAAATGGAAGAAGTTCAAGATGATGGTCAATCAACCCTCGGTCTGGGGCTCCATGCAAGAATCTCACCTCGTGAGCATCAAATGATATGAGGAAGGTGAGGATCAGCCCAGAACTACACGGCAGACCTGGTCAATGAACTGAAGAGAGCTGGGACCACGTCTCAAAAGAAAACCATTAGTAACACACTACGCGTCATGATTAAAATACTGCAGCGCACGCAAATCCCTGCTCAAGCCAGCGCGATGTCCAGGCCCGTCTGAGTTTGCCAATGACCATCTGGATGATCCAGAGGAGGAATGGGAGAAGGTCATGTGGTCTGATGAGACAAAAATAGTGCTTTTTGGTTAAACTCCACTCGCCGTGTTTGGGGAAGGGTGGTACACCCAGAACACCCTTCCCAACCGTGAAGCATGGAGTGGAACATCATTCTTTGGGGATTGCTTTTCTGCAAAGGGGACAGGACGACTGCACCGTATTGGGGAGGAGTGGATGGGCCATGTAGCGCGAGATCTTGGCCACAACCTCTTCCCTGCAGTAAGAGCATTGAAGATGGGTCGTGTGCTGGTCTTCCAGCATGACAACGACCTGAAAACACAGCCAGGGCAACTAAGGAGTGCTCCGTAAGAAGCTCAAGGTCTGGAGTGGCCTAGCCAGTCTCCAGCCTGAACCAATAGAAAATTTGAGGGAGCTGAAGTGTGTATTGCCCAGCGACAGCCCGAAACCTGAAGGATCTGGAGAAGGTTGTATGGAGAGTGGGCCAAAATCCCTGCTGCAGTGTGCGCCAACTGGTCAAGAACTACAGGACGTATGATCTCTGTAATTGCAAACAAAGTTTTCTGTACCAATATTAAGTTCTGCTTTCTGGTGTATCAAATACTATGTCATGCATTTAAATGCAAGATCTAATTACTAAAAATCATACAATGTGATTCTTCTGGATTTTTGTTTTAGATTCCGTCTCTCACACGTTGAAGTGTACTGATAAAAATTACGACCCTCTACATGCTTTGTCAGTAGGAAAACCTGCAAATCGGCAGTGTATCAAACATAATTGTTCTTCCCCATGTATATATAATTAAAAGTCTGGCTACATTTTCTGGCACCTCCCTCCTGTCTGGACATGACAAACTATATATACACATAGGCTATCACCTACACTTTGACATGTAGACTAATTATGGATCAACATTTACTTAACAGAATAGCTAGTGTTTTTCAGGTATAAAAATCAATTTAATTAGCTATTTTGTTAATGGCCTTGGTGCCCTAGCAGATGGGCCTTGGTGCCCTGGCAGATTGGGCCTTGGTGCCCTGGCAGATTGGGCCTTGGTGCCCTGACAGATTGGGCACCTTTTTGAAGGCCTAATGGCCTTGTCCCTAAAAATCACAAAATTCCAGTTTTGCTTGTAAACAAACTACTGTTCTTTTCTAGGTACGAATAGCTGGCCTCCAGGGAAAAGTAGAGATTTGAGAGAGAGAGAGAGATATTTGAGAGAGAGAGATTTGAGAGAGAGAGAGAGATTTGAGAGAGAGAGATTTGAGAGAGAGAGATTTGAGAGAGAGAGAGAGAGATTTGAGAGAGAGAGAGAGAGAGACGTGCCCCCACACCATGATTCATCTCCTGTTTCATACCCAGCTGGAGGGTGGGTAGGAAGGGAGCTGTCACAACTGGGAACATTTAACAAGTCCCCAGATGATTCAGACTTAATTGATTCAAGGAAATAACCAGTTCAATTACATCTGTGCAATAAGAGAAACAGGATGGATTGTTATACTATTCTAATCATGGGAGCCGGTAATGGATTGTAAGCAACAATATTTTACTGGTTAGTTAGTTATTAAAGAGGACCATTATAGAGTAGCTATAAGGAATTACCTCAAGAACACATTTGAATGTAATGTGCTTTAAAGGTAAACTTCACATACATTGGCAACTCCCATAACAACCCCCCCCCCCCCCCCCACATTAATACAGAACAAAAAAACAACCCCCCCCCCCCCCAAAAAAAAAACTCATAAGAACTTAAATATCAATGGGAGCCCCCCCACAACTGTCAAAGATATCAATGTGAGGCACCCTCAAGAGTCAATGTGTAATTTGAACCCTGGAAATTCTCTATCCAAAATATATATCTGACTATGAACATCAAGTTCTCATTTCTTAAAATGGGAACATCAAGATGCTGCTCTGTCCCTCTACTAACCATGCGCAGCACCAAATCTAGTCCCACCCCCTGTTCTATGAGCGCAGAGTTTCTGAAGGTAAACAAGAGCCACTCCCCCCTACAGTAGATCCGCACAGCACGCAGCGAGAGGCAGAGACGGAGATAAGAGTACTGAGCTTGTTCTAATTCTTAGATATATGCGTGCTTAGCCTTCCAAAATACCTCCCCTTTTTGGGAGCGTAATTCACATGCACGTGCGCCCCTAATTTCAAATCCACAATTGAGCGACACTGGATGGCAACAATAACTTTTGTCAAATGCAGTTTTATAACGCAATCGTTATTACCAAAATMATCCTCCTCTATTGTAATATTTTCAACAGGCAGATAATTTTTTATCACATTAGCTAAGTGTATTTTCAGCGCCATACGTTGGCGTGCCGCGGTCCCTCCTCCCGCAAACATGCACACACTTGCATAAGTTGCCAATTATTTATTAMAATTAAACAAATAATTAAATAATGTATTTCACCGGCGAATGTAATTTAACAGCACCTCGGGAAAATCCCGCTACCAAAATTATTTAATAAGAGCAGTGAACATGACCGCCCGTCTATAAATAATACTCGCTGCGTAGTTGGCGTTGCAAACATTGCTAGTGAACTGGGACCTGACATTTTCATATTTTATTCAATAAAAAAGTTGCAGTTGCATGATGTTCTACCCGTGCTCGCTAATTATCACAACCATTAGACCCATGCACACTACACATTTCCCTACCCGCTCTGGAAGTGCGTGCTTCTCACCCTGTGCTACATGCTACTGCATCGTACTGTACTTCTTGGGGGAAGCAAGAAACCAAAATCTAACCCACCTTTTTATCTTGATTGCAGTCAGGGTCGGGCTGCGAAACGTCCTCGACTCTGGACGATGGGCGATGATGAGAAATTACGATATAATTTGAAGCTAACCACATGTAGCTAGCGACAGTGAATTTCACGGTGGTCAAATTKCAGTGTAGCCAACTTACCCCTAGCTAGCGAGCTAGTTAGTTAGCCCCCMGACTATTCACGTCGGTGACAGGACTATGCCTGCGAGGCTGTATGGGGTTGACAGCACGTCAGATGCTCTCCCAAAAGTCAAAATAAAAAGTACCAATTGACAAATTTACTCCATGATAGTCTATCCGACAGTATAACATAATAGTCAACAAACCTGCGATGTCCGAATTCGCAGGTATCAGCTAAATGCAGTTAGCTACATTTAGCTGACTTTAGGAGTATATCATCCTTAAATCCAAATTCTCTAGCTAGCTAGTTAACGTGCTTGCAAGATAGCCGCATCCAGCAAGTCCGTTCTACTGTACGCTAGCTATGGTACAGCAAGGTAAGCTAACAAATATAATTTTGAAAGCCATGTCGCATTTCGAAAATAGTCCAAATCCAATGTGGTATCCCCCAGGTCCTGATTTGTCATGGGAGTATGTTTTCCTCAAATCCAGTAGAAAAAAATGTATGRCTAATTTTCAAATAATGAGTCATGAAAGATAGCAAGCTGGCTAGTTTGGCAACGTTCCACCTAAAAACATATAGCCTGCTCAGTCCTTGCCCGCTCGCGTTCTTCTCTCTTGTGCGATTGCACTGGCGGGTGCGCAACCTTACAACAAAATAAGATCATACTTTAAACTCTTGGCGCCATATGAATGACGTATTTAAATTTGCTGTCCCTGAGAGACGATTCTAATATCTTTAAAATGGCTTACTTTCGCCAAACATCATGCATAGACTACAACCTGAAATAGGAAAAAGGGATTATATTCTTCACCTGTCACTCTTTTGAAAGTGAAAGCTACCGTTAAGTGGGCGGTTTGTTTGGGCGGGTTCATGATAGCAGCACAATAATCGAACATTTACAGCGACAACGTTGAAAAAAAAACATTATTTCCTAAATAATATTGTTAATGTTAATATTTGTCTTATTTTCATAATAATAAGACATTGAACAAACATATACTTGGAAATAAAGTTAGATTTACTTGCAAACGTTTTACTCAATATTCAATCCACTCCAATCCACGATGTAGGTTCACACATTGACAAGTGATAGACCTATCAATCCACCTCATTTACTACAATGACATGTAAATAAGGAGTGAGCTGTATTTTGTAGATCTACGGTGTAGGTTATTGTATCAAGTAGTAATCGCACGCGCTTTCATGTGGCGAGCGCGCCTCCTACTTGCAGCTCCGGGGGCACCTGCAACAGCCAATGATGCATCGCAGGATTTTTACATCAATGCTTGTTGTGTTTCTGACATGTTTGGCACGCATTTCTAGAACAAAAAAATAAAATACAAATGGTACAGTTCTTTCTTTACGCATCTCATCCTCAGACTATCATCCAATGTTCATTCCCCATTGCCCCCCACTCCCCTTTCCCTCATGACCACTAATGAAAAATAACTTAATATCGTATGTAGTTCATCATGAAACCCTATTCAGGAGACAAGGCAAAGAGGAGTGCATTCAGAGGAGTATTGGGACACAGTTTCCAGTTTGACATTTTCGTCATCAGCACACACTATGCTGGCAGGTGCAGAAATCCACATTGCTATATCAGGGCCCATATCCTCAAAGTGTCTCAGAGTATGATTACTGATCTAGGATCAGTTTGACCGTTTAGATCATAATGATTAAGATTAGATGTAGATGTATCACTCCTACTCTGAGACGCTTTTTGGATAGAGGACCTGGTGTCACTCCATCAGTAATGGGGGAATGCTCTTTTACACMAAGTTAAATGAGGCTGTGAAGTACACCGGATTTTTCTGGCACAGATTCAAATGTGCTGTAGCAGCCTTCCTGCCCCGCACCACAGGTGGGTTAAGTGCCTTGAAAAACATGCAATGCCTCTCCATGGCCGTTTGATTGTGTGCTCCATTACTGTCTACTGGACTCATTGTTTATTTAGCAGATATTCAGCCATGCTGCAATATATCTTGTGTGAGTCCCAAAATGGCACGTACCCTTTTCCCTGTGTAGTGCACTACTTTTGACTAGGACCCATAGGGCTCTAGTCAAAAGTAGTACACTTTAAAGGGAATAGGGTGACAATTTATATACAAGACCCTCATAGGCAGGTCCCCCCTCACCCTCAGCTCACTCCTTAACATCTCCACTACCAATAGCAGCCTGTGCTCTGGTAGATGTATCACTCTGGTCATTCCAGAGCCAGCATTTGCTTTGGCCTTCGTTCATTCCAGTTTTTCTGCCGCCAACAACTGGACCGAGCTGTGAGAATGAGACCCTCAGTCACATTCATCCCACCAGACTCCTTCAAAAATATATTAACTGAGGTGCTATCTGATCAATGTACCTGCTGATCATTAAGTCTGCTGTGTTGCCTTGGACTTTTCTGCTCTAACGCACTATGAATATTTCTTATTGTTGTATATTTGATGAATTTGTACAACAGGTTGGTGGCACCTTAATTTGGGAGTACTGACTCGGGGTAATGGCTGGAGCGGAATCGGTGGAATTCTATCAAATACATCAAACACATGGTTTCCAGGTGTTTGATTTCATTCCATTTACTCCGTTTCAGCCATTATTACGAGCCGTCCTCCCCTCAGCAGCCTCCACTGATTTGTATCTTTCCAACAGTCTTTCGATCAGGACAGGGCATCCAAATGTCACCTACCTACATCAATGCCACTGTATCTCCTGATGGTTAATATTGCAATAACCTACTTGTCGGGAGTGTAGACTTGGTGCCAATAACATCCCAATTCTGATAATTCAGAGATTATATAGGGTAATTTTCAGTCTGACAAACTGGGAGAGTGACAGACTGAAACACCTGCAGAAAGAAAAGTCATCATCAAATGAGGTTCATTATGGTCTAGACTGTCGACTCCTAAAATTATCTAGGCCATTCATTGATTACAGCTCTTTCATACTTGAAATCCCTATAGAGATCTTCAGCATAGCACTCTGCAGTATTTTATAATTATATGGTACAGGCCTAAAAAAAACTGTGATTGAAAAGTGTGCAATGTTTTAAACTGAGATGTGAAGATGTTATCATTATCTCCTGAGGTAAAATAAGCTGAGCATCTATAAGAGACTATTATCATCATCGGTATATAATTATAAAGCCATCATTTGTTTTCCTCTACAAGCCTAGCTGACTGTATACCTCTGATAATTGTCCCATTTGTGCGGCATTGACCTTGTTGTACAAAACATTTCAGGTTATGTCCCAAATGGAAACCTATCACCTATATAGTGCTCTGCTTTTGACCGGGGATTTGGGATGCAAACCCAGTCAGTAGTATTGAAGCGGGGGGTAATCCTTCTTCTTCTTCTTGGCTCATCACAAGCATGCTGCTGAAAAGGATACCTGTTGTCTCAATGGCTCCCAATTATAGTTTCTCCTGACTAAGCAAACATACATTAGATGACTCATCAAAAATATTTGTTGTGAAGCCTCTTGGAACAGTGTATTATGTCAGCATCAGTGTATATTTCATGCTGAGTGAGGGGGTGCGCTATMTTGTGCCTATAATTATAATGGTTTATTTCACTCTATAAAAGGGGAATCGTATGGGTTGGAAGCTACCCATATATAACATAACCAAGATTGCCAATATTTTGATTGAGATTGTAATGTATGSACCTCATTATATTTCAACCTCTGGGATTTCCCTTTGTAATGAATGCACAAACAGCTAGAAGCGTAAGAGGCAGAGGACATTGTGTTTTTCATATGTACATCTACATATACAGTATACTTAGCTCTGTGAGACTGCCTGTATAYATATGTAAGGGTGCAATATGTAAGGGTGTGTGCAAACAAAGCATTTTGGAGTGCTTGCATTTAAACTGGGACWAGCCTTTCTTCCAGCTGGTTCTGTGGGTTTTTACATTTCTCTGATAAATCCCTTACAGCACTTTGCACTGCAAGTCATTTACAATACTTGACACTGCATAGATAATACAGAGAGGCTAGGTGATGTTTGTAACACTTCACATTTTTGGGGTATACTTATAGTATAAGGATTTATAAAGGGTATAAGTAGTTTATAAGCTGTTAATTATTAGTAGATAGTTTATCCATCTGTAATCACTGGTTATACCATTTTGTGATTGTCATATTGGTGCTTGCCACTTATTTGTGGTTGATGATTCCTTCTGTTATTTTTTACTTTCTCAGGAAGATGTGAAAGAGCAGTAGTGCATTGTACTTTTACCTTGTGAATGGTGGTGTTAAAATATCTATACATGGTGAATTATACATTAAGGGGTAACCAACTAGGCCTACTCAGCAATACAAGTCCTACACACGTTTTATTACACTTTTGCCCCCATCCCCTATCTTGTTCCATTCATACTTGTCAGGGTGTTGTCCCAACCCGTTCATATAGACAGAGTTAGGTAGGGTGGTCTGTGAAACACCTTGTTGGCTTGCCCCTGGAATCTTACAGCATATCAATGACTTCGTGTCAAAACAAGCCCCCAAAGGCTCCTTCCTTAGAAATGATGGGAGTATTTCTCTCTGATCTTGTTCCAGGCATGTCTGTAAAGAAAGTGCCCCCTGGTTACATGAAGACAAGGCCAAAGAGGTGTCAGTATGTTCTTGGAGGGTTTCTATTCTACCCTGCCTTTGAAAAAAAGGCCTTTCTTTTTATGGGCAAGTAGCCTGGGGTACTTTTGGGTCGGGAGGATATCATATTTTATTTTTATATATATCACAATGTTCATTTATAGTATCTTTATCTCTGTAGTGTCAAATGACAAAGAAGACTATAGCTTCTTACTGAATCTGGTGTTTCTCTGTCAAAGGGGTAAAGGAGTGATGTACGTCCATTAATTTTAGCATGTAAAACTTGGTGGGGCAAACTCCCCCCAAATTGTTTTTGATGCATGCCAGCAAAGCCACTACTCAACATAACACAACACTAAACAATACACTAATTGCACTTTAACAGTGACAAATGGTGCACACAAAATGTTAGGGCCTACATAAAGCTGTCCCAACAGCAGAGTCCCAACATCAGTCCCCACACCTTACCACTGCTACACCTGGCTATCAGTGGAGCCTTGTCTGGCAGCGAAACAGTTKATTCAYCCTCATTTWCTYCCTTTAAAAAAATATAGCTGATATGGCTGACTTGCTTAAACAAATGTGGTTTCTACTGACAATTGAGATGTACAAACTATAGCATAAGGGGACAACGAGTGGATAAGAAGCAATCCGTAATTTCGATTAGGACATTAATGAGCAAGCTAGGACAGACGTTGTCAATATAACTATTTGTTCAGCACTTTTGAAACATACAGTGACAGAATTAAGAACATGGGCTGTTCTTACAGTATTCTCCCTGTATACCAAGTCAGAACCATAGGATAAATAAAAGGGGCATATCAGCAGACAATGAAAGCTCTTACAATATTTGATGATTACAGAAAGGCACTGGAGCGACGAACCACCCTTGCTGTCTCTGCCTGGCCAGTTCCCCTCTGTCCACTGGGATTCTCTGCCTCTAACCCTATTACGGGGGCTGAGTCACTGGCTTACTGGTGCTCTTCCATGCCGTCCCTAGGAGGGGTGCGTCACTTGAGTGGGTTGAGTCACTGATGTGATCTTTCTGTCCAGGTTGGCACCCCTCCTCGGGTTCGTGCCGTGGGGAAGGTCTTCGTGGGCTATACTCGGCCTTGTCTCAGGTTAGTAGGTTGGTGGTTGAAAATATCCCTCTAGTGGTGTGGGGGCTGTGCTCTGGCAAAGTGGGTGGGGTTATATCCTGTCTGTTTGGCCCTGTCCYGCGGTATCGTCGGACAGGGCCACAGTGTCTCCCGACCCGATCCCGAAAGGTTCTGGCCTTTCTAGGGAGTTTTTCCTAGCCACCYTGCTTCTACATCTGCATTGCTTGCTGTACAGCACTTTGTGCCATCGGCTGATGTAAAATGGGCTTAATAAATACATTTGATTGATTGATTGATTGATTGAGCATGTCAGAAGTCATGCTGGATTGACAGCATGGCCAACATTGAATGTTTATCATTTTAAGCTTGGAAAAGAGACCCTTAAACTCAGACTTGGACCACTGTTATGAGAATTTTGTTATCAATGTTCATAAACTTCAATTAATCTACTCAGTCTGCAACCCAGAGTTTGTAAGATTCTGGGTGAATGAAACAGACAGATTTCCCAGTTTACAATAGTCTAGTCCGTTGTACAAAAACATCAATTTTATACTGGCTCCTTAKGCACATACCTTCACACACAAACAGTAGGTATCCTACACACATACATACAAGTTCAAATCTTAAGCTACGCCTTGCTCAGACAGTCTGTGTTTTTCCACTATACAGATACTGTACATTGTTTAATCTGCAACATGTTTCATAATTTTCTGCAAGCCTAACAGTTTCTCCCCTCCACGGGTGGAGACAGAATGTCCTGTAGGGAACACAGTAGTACAACTCGTCTGTCGATAGCTCCTCTTATCATTTGTTTCACACTTGCACCCTGCTTACCTACTAAAAAGGAACAAAAGGTCCTTGTTCTAATTCTGACTAAAACTACACACATCATCAGATTATAGTTTTATGATTCTAATAAATTTCATACAATTATATGGTTTCAGAGTGGAATTATTTAATCATTTTCTTTAACCATATAAATTCTTTTTTCAGTTGATTGTTGACTTAATTCATGATGGTGACTGCTAGCTTGCTAGCTAAGATTTTGAAAGTATGATGTTGACATGACCAGTCCAATCAAAGCTGCTGTAGATATAACGTGATATGACGTCATTTTATCTGTGGCCAATGACCTTGAGCCTTCTTTGATGGGCATTTKTAATGTAACTCTATGGCAGCACCCAAGGGGCTTAAATTTTCAAGCTCTACCCGTAGATTTTGTGGTGACGTAGTATCCCCATTAATGACAGAACACTGAGCCAATCACGGTGCAACTAGAGAACATTACCAACCCCCACCACCACAGAAAACACTGAGCTAGGCTGAAACACCTGCATTTTGGAGCTGCCTTACTCAAAAAAAGCAAAATATGTGGCTTTATTAACTCACAGATTTTTTTTTTACATTGTTCGCAAACTGATATTTGACATGTATTAATGCCAAAATAACATGCAAAACAAATGTATTTATWTATTTTTAAGCTAAACAGGTGGGGCTCAAAACCCACCTGCCCTGAATGACGGATTGCAACTCTCTACTTCATAAACAGTATGCTTTAGAAGGCATAGATTATTATACCAGGTATGTTGAATAACAAATAATATAATTCACAAAAAATCTTAATCCAACCTCCAAATATTCTCCTACTTTCTGTTGATACTCAGACTTGATGTTTCTCTTGCCACAACAAATTAGAATGTCACAATTCTTATGTGCCCTGTTATGCCAAATAATCTCCCCCAGCCAAAAAAGTGTCCCCCCTGCGTCACAATGGGATTCCATAAACTATTAGAGTCCATTGCTACAGCAACGGTGTGATGACCTAATGATTATCATTTTGTCAAATTACATTCTTTTCATCATCGCTATGCAAACAAGGCTGATTTCCTCAACAATTTCGCTGTGTAAACAAGATTTGTTTTTGCTAATAAAATGAAAACATTACTTTGAACTACTTTTGAGTACCTTGTTAACATTACAACATGAAATCCATGTCTGAATCATTGCTACGTTTTGGAAATAGCAAAMAAAACGTGTAATCTGCATGACACATTAAAGTTACTTACCTTACAGATCAAAAAGTCTGCTAATTTCCACCTCATTCAGATAGGGTCAAAGATAGGGTCAAAGATAGGGTCAAAGTAGTGGAATGGGGTAGTGGATTTTTAATGAGTGTAGGGTTAGTTGGAAGGATGTATTGTTTTATTTTTTTTCTATCACAAAGTACAATGGATTTATACTATAGTCCAGTTGGGGGGTGGTAATGCAACATATTGGATACCAACCGCCGTTAAACCCCACCGAAGAAGAAACTTCCTTCATGGGTCGCGAGTTTAGAAGCAATGGTGGAGGCGGAYGCATTGTGTGATTCTGTTGACGCAAGTAAAGTTGGTGAGAATGAGTGGATGATGGTAAAGAAGAGTGGAGTAAAAAGGGTTGAAGTTGGAAATGAACAGCAGTTTATGGTTGGAGTGAGATTCATGAGCAATTATGTTTTTTGGGGTGACCGTTTGATTTCTCGAAGATGGTGAAGGACGACTGGGAAAAGTGGAAATGGTCAGAGTGACCAGGAACGGTATGATGTTGATTTCATGTATCAAAAAGAGAAATCTCTGTGTGGCTTAATAAGCTATCGACGCATGATGTGGAAAGCTATGATTTTCAGAGTAGGGCACCGGTTAAAAGGTGTCATCGCTGGCATCTCGTTGGACATAGAGGCTGTGTGGTTTAGGGATAACATGCCAGGAGTGGTAGACGCACGTCGCTTGACCTGAATGATAGATGGAAAGAAGGAGGAAAGCCTATCGGTTTTACTGTCTTGATTAAATGGTGTTCCCGACTTATGTAAAACTTGGGTATGTGAGATATGCGGTGAGACCGTATGTACAGAAACCGCTGCAGTGTTACAATTGTAAAACGTTTGGACACGTGGCAAGTGTTTGTTGAATTAATAAGAGTCTGAAGCACATTGCTGTAATTGTAATGGGCTAAAGGAGTGAGTAGAGATGAGWTGGTAGTGGATGTCCCTGCAGTGAATGCTGTTCAGGAGAAGGATCCTGACACACTAAGGCCCAAATCAAACGAAAAGCATTATTTTACTAGCAAGTTAGAATGCATGGTAGTGACCGAGAGAAAACAGAGGGCCTCAAGCATCAATGGCGTCACGCGCGCAAAGAGCTTCAAATTAGAAAGCAAGTCTATGAGGGAGGCCAAGATYGTGTCGCTGTGAGAGGGAGTGTTTTCTCACTTGTCCAAGCAACTTTGAGGGTTAGGTGGTTAACAGCCTAATATTGGCTATCAATGTAGCAAGAAACTAACTATAACTGGTTTTAGCTACATATGGCAAATTTAGAGTTCGTTTTTGTCAAGTTAAATGGGAAGAACATGACAGAAAGCCTCACAGAAGACGGCAGGCATGCTAACAAGAGCCAAAGTGGCATGGATACACAAGATGCCGCGAGTTCAAGCAAGAGAAAAGACAAGATGGACCAGGATGAGATCCTTGCAACCTCTTTACCTCAATTAAAAATCCACCYGAGAAAAAAGTGAGAGGACATTTCCATGTCTGAACTTTTCTCTGCAATCCAGACCCTGACTACTAAACAAGACACCGCATTCTCCAAAGTTTCCATCATAGAGTGGGCTACTAAAGAAACATCAAAGAAGATTTTGTGAGCGAGAACAAGGAAAAGATAAAGTTTCTAGAGAACYAGCTGAAGAAACTGCAATCCCAAAATAATGAGCTGTTGAGAATGTAGCTAAACTTCAATGGTACTCTCGCAGGTGGAATCTGAAAATCCAAGGCGTAAGAGAAATAYAGGGAGAGGACATTAGGGAAGCGGTCATCAATATCCTGGGAAAGGTGGCTCTGTGCATCAAAGACAAGCTAAGAGACGTGATCGATGTGATACATCAACTTGGGAAACAAAGGTCTGATGGACCCCCTCACAATGTCATCATGCGCTTCACTATGTGCCACTACATGGTCATCATCTGGAAAGTTTTCCAGATGAGAAGAAGCTCCGCATCAAAGAGGCTCTGATACCGCAAGATCAGACTGCCAGGGGGAAACTGTGGCCACTTATACAGAAGGCTCGACAAGAGAGAAAGAAGGCTGGGTTCAAGGGCCCACACACGTTCATCGAAGGAAGAAAAATGACTGGTTAACTCTGGTGACATGACATGAACCACACTTGAACTGTGAATACTGCCAAGAGTGCTAAAAAAAGAAAAAAGGGTTTGTTTAAGTGATAATGCCTGAGAAGACAATGTTTGGATATATCCTCCGAACACCGGCTGAGGGCATTATCACTTTTATACAATGGGTTACCAACATTTTCAAATAATGATTAACATATTTTCATTAAAAACGTTATTGAGGGGCCTCCCGGGTGGCGCAGTGGTCTAGGGCTAGCTGCGCCACCAGAGTCTCTGGGTTCACGCCCAGGCTCTGTCGCAGCCGGCCGCGACCGGGAGGTCCGTGGGGCGAAGCACAATTGGCCTAGCGTCGTCCGGGTTAGGGAGGGTTTGGCCGGTAGGGATATCCTTGTCTCATCGCGCTCCAGCGACTCCTGTGGCGCCGGGCGCAGTGCGCGCTAACCAAGGGGGCCAGGTGCACGGTGTTTCCTCCGACACATTGGTGCGGCTGGCTTCCGGGTTGGAGGCGCGCTGTGTTAAAAAGCAGTGCGGCTTGGTTGGGTTGTGTCCTCTCCCTCTATTTCTCTTACGCCTTGGATTTTCAGATTCCACCTGCGAGAGTACCATTGAAGTTTAGCTACATTCTCAACAGCTCATTATTTTGGGATTGCAGTTTCTCCAGCTCGTTCTCTAGAAACTTTATCTTTTCCTTGTTCTCGCTCACAAAATCTTCTTTGATGTTTCTTTAGTAGTGATTGGATACCACGAAAATTGGGTAGAAAAGGGGATAACATTTAAAAAATATATATAATAATAAAATGAAAAAAAAAACGTTATTGTGATGAATTTATTCATACTATTTCATCCTTCCACAAGATATAGTCCCGACACAAATCTAGGGTTGCTACCCAAGCCGGCTGGTCGTTCGTTCTATTGGTTCGGTTGCCAGAGACGTGACCCAGTCGTTCAGTCTTTTTGTTCTGTATCTATGGATGCAACCCTGTCGTTCGTTCTAAATGTTCCATTTCCATACTGGTTGGCAACCATCTTATTCCTTGCTTGCTAGCTAGCCAACTACGGCTAATTTACTGTCACGTCATACAGTACAGACAGAATAACAACAGTAGCTGCATTTGCATTTGTTTAAGCTGTTTTCTAGTGACATTTATTTGGATACATTCAAAACAATGAGCTAATGAGGCGTCCTTTCGCCTGGCATAGAAAATGTGCTCTCTCGTCAGGACACTGTTGTTCAGAGGAGCTAGCCAACAACAAAGCTAACACAATAACTTAAAAAACACAGCTAACAAAATAACTTCAAACTGAAGCTGGAAAGACTGCAAACTAGCTGCACTTCGTTTGACCTTTTTTCAATTTTCAATTTTATATATATCCATAAAACTGATGCACGCTGATTCATGATTTAGACTGGCTGAGAAATGCTGCCTGTCTGCCTGTCTGCCTGTCTGTCTCATCCCGACTCCCGACAGGTGCATTACTATGGGACAGCTGGAGATCGAATTTGAATATTGAAACAATGTTGCAAATGTCGAGAGACAGACAGCAAGGCTTATACAAATCRCRGCTGTTGAAAAATAAATGTTAGTCTAAAAGAAATGTGAGATAATGTCTAGATGTTATTTATAGTGGAGATCAAGTTTATAAATTGCTTAGCTGGGCTGATGAGACTGCGCAGTCAGATGGAACAGAGTAAATACGCATTTTAACGTCATAGATTTAGCCAGTGGTAACTTGTGGAATAGACCCCGGCTGGAATGCAGTTTTAACCAATCAGCATTCAGGATTAGACCCACCCGTTGTATAATATACTGTTAACCACCGCTACCTCAGTTGAGCATAGTTTTCTGTCGGTGTAAACCTCTCAAGGTTTACTGTTTGTTTTATTGTTCACATTACTACATCTGTTGTCTAGTTTGTGTCTTTCTTTTTTATGCAGGAGTTTGTTTTCAACTCACTCAATATTGTTAGCCTGAATGCTAGGGGTTTGAGAGATCGTACAAAAAGGAAAGCCTTATTTTCATATTGTAAATGCAGTAACGCAGATTGTGTCCTTCTTCATTAAAGTCATTTGTGTGAAAGTGACTTGAAATTTGGAAGTCCTAGTGGGAAGACATGGCCTATCTCAGTCATGGAGCAAATCATTCCGTTGATGTTTTTGACACTTATCCACAAGTTTAAGGGCGACATTCTAGAATCCACATCTTCACAGGATTGAAGATGGGTCATAGTAACTGTTAAACTTGACAATACTATTTTCATCATCTGTCATGTTAACTCTCAACTCACATGCTCCAAATAAGACCCTTTTTGCCCAACTTACCAGAAAACACCTGACGACTCTGCTGACTTGTTTTCCTCCTAGAATGAGTCAATGCTCTCAAAATAGCAATACCATCACAACATTATGTAAGGATCTCTCTGTTGATGATGCCTGGCGTTATTTGTTGATGATGCCTGGCGTTATTTGTTGATGATGCCTGGCGTTATTTGTTGATGATGCCTGGCGTTATTTGTTGATGATGCCTGGCGTTATTTGTTGAATGATGCCTGGCGTTATTTGTTGATGATGCCTGCCGTTATTTGTTGATGTTGCCTGGCGTTATTGTCACGTTCTGACCTTTATTTTCCTTTGTTTTGTCTTTAGTTAGTATGGTCAGGGRGTGAGTTGGGGTGGGCAGTTCTATGTTGTCTGTTTCTATGTGGGGTTTTCTAGTTTGGCCTGACATGGTTCTCAATCAGAGGCAGGTGTTTTGTGTTGTCTCTGATTGGGAACCATATTTAGGTAGTCTGTTTTGTATTGTGGGTTGTGGGTTATTGTATATGTCTTTACGTAAGTTGCCTGTGTCTGCACTTGTTGTAGTATAGCTTCACGTTCGTTCGTTTGTTGTTTTGTTAGTTTGTCAAGTGTTCTTCGTTTCGTCTTCGTTAAATAAATTCAAGTATGTATTCAAACCACGCTGCGCTTTGGTCCGATCCTTGCTCCTCCTCAGACGAGGAGGATTACGACAGGAGGATTACGACGTTCGTGACAGTTATTTGTTGATGATGCCTGGCGTTATTTGTTGATGATGCCTGGTGTTATTTCAATCCGGGTGCAAAGGGTTATACCTGGACCAACAAAAGCCACGGTCCCGTGTGGCTCAGTTGGTAGAGCATGGCGCTTGCAACGCCAGGGTTGTGGGTTCATTCCCCACGGGGGGACCAGGATGAATATGTATGAACTTTCCAATTTGTAAGTCGCTCTGGATAAGAGCGTCTGCTAAATTACTTAAATGTAAATGTAAAACTATGTCACGAATATCTAGAGTAGATTTATTCCTAATTTCCCCATTTGATACAATTTGTTACAGATGTAGATCATCAATTGGCTCCCCTTTCTGATCATCATTTGATTTCCCAGAATTTACAAGCTGCTAATAAAATCTAAGGGTATTCAAGGATTTTGGAAATTAAACAACACACTTCTTAAAGACCCTATTTTCATTGGAAACATAAAATCGTTAGCCAAAGATATTTTTGCAAGAAAAGACTTGGGTCATGTAAGTAGATGGGAATTGTAGCCATTAAATGTGCCATAGAGCTGAAGCACCTGAAGAACCTTAGAGAAAAAGCTTTGATGAGCAAGCTTGACAGTTTTCTGAAGAAAGATCATCTGTCTTAAGAAGAAGAGTCTGTATTTCAAACTTTACAACTAGAGTTAGAACAGTTTTACACAGATCTGGCAAAGGATAACTTTGTCAGATCAAGAGCTAAATGGATTGAAGAAGGGAAAGAAACACCAGTTATTTCTTTGCACTTGAAAAGAGAATCTACAAAAGAAAATCTATAACGGCACTCAAAATMAATGCTGTATTTTGCAAAGATCCCATTATAATATCAACATTTGTCAATTCCTTTTATGAAAACCTTTACAACTCACAATTTCAGGAAGATGGTTGTGAAAGCTAAATTTGCCACATTCAGAATTATGTCCCTGTAATTGAGGATGATTTCCACTCAGTTTGCGAATCACCTGTGTCAATCGAAGAAATTAGAGAGGCTCTGAATTCAATGAAAAAAGGTAAATCACCTGGCTCTGATGGCCTGTCAGTTGAATTCTATAGGCAGTTTTGGGAGTTACAAGAAAACCCTGTTATTTTTCATGTTTCTAGATTGCCTTGAAAATGGGGAAATGGTCTCCAATATGAAACAGGGCCTTATTTCACTGATTCTGAAGACCTTTCTCTCATTGACAATTGTAGACCAATTACTTTAAAAAATATTGATTACAAATTGATTGCTCTGGCTTATGCCAAAAAAGAAAGAAATTAATAGATACCATTATAAATGAGACTCAAACAGGATTTATGAATGGCCGTCACATAAGTTCCAACATTCGTTTAGTCTTGGACCTTTTAAATTATTCAGATGCAATTGACTCAATGCAGATGCAATTGATTTTTGGACTTCTTTAAAGCCTTTGACACAATTAAACATGAATTTCTCTTTCGGTCTCTTAAACGTTTTGGTTTCGGTTAAAATTTTATCAAAGTCATTCGCATGTTTTACAAAGATATGAATAGTTCTGTGGTACTAAACCTTAATACATCCAAAAGATTCAGTATCAACAGAAGTGTACGACAGGGATGCCCAATTTTGCCATTTTTATTKATTCAGATAGTGGAACTTCTGTCTCTACATATTCTGAATAATGCAAATCTCCATGGCTTATCCATTTTTAACAGAGAAATCAAAATGTTTCAACTGGCTGATGATACTACTCTTTTTTTAAAAGACAAAGACCATGCCCTTAATACTACCACTGTATTCTCTATTGCATCTGAATTAAAACAGAATGTTTCTAAATGTGAAATCTTGTGTTTATATGACTCTGATGATAAAGAAATGTTCCTATAAAGGACTGTGTATTTAGGAATAAATCCATCAGAAGACCACTTAGTCAGACAACATTAATTTCTCTCGTAAAATTAAGAAAACCAAGAATATATTTAATGATTGGCTACAACGGGATCTATTCTAGGGAGAGTGCTTCTGTCCAAGGCAGAGGGACTGTCTCGCTTTGTGTACACCTCATTATCTTTATTTGTAAATCCCTCTACCTGTAAAGASATTAACAAGACCTTTCTTGACTTCATCTGGAAAAATAAGTCTCACAAACTAAAAAAGTCAGTCCTCTCAAATAAAAGATCTGAATGAGGTCTGGAAGTGTTGGATTTTGTTGACATAAATAACACTTTCAAGATCAATTGGTTTAAAAGAAGTTTCAATTTGGTATTTCAATTTGGTATTTCATTCCAAACAACGTCTTAAATTGGGAGATCTTCCATTTTAAGTGAAATGTAATTATATTCCTGAAAGATTACCCGCTAATTGGCTAGGTTTCACCATCAAGCTTTAATGTCCTGGAAAATATTTCCTGCACAACTTTTCCCCACATAAAGCTCTTTTGTGTAATAATGCAGACATAACTGTAAGGAATAAGTCATTGTTCTACCCTAGCTGGCATGAGAGGAATATTGACTTTGTTCTTGATATTTTCGACAACAGGGGTAATATTCTTTCATATGAACAATTTATAACATTGAATGAGTTTCCAATACCTTTCAGAGAGTTCATTTCAGAGCTTATCCAGAACTCAGCTTGGAAGGAGTGGGCTAACTTAAGAATTCTTGTTGTAACAAATACACAAGACAAGTTTTACAACTTATGCCTGGAGGAAAAATGTTCTGAAACATGCTTATTCCTGACATTGTCTGGAAAYATTATTGGTTGATGCCTTACAAATATTGTATACCAAACAAATMTAAGGAAGTGTGTCACGCCCTGACCATAGAGAGCCCTTGTTTCTCTATGGTGTAGTAGGTCAGGGCGTGACTAGGGGGTATTCTAGTTTATAATTTCTATGTTGTGTTCTAGTTTATATTTTCTATGTTGGTGTTTTGTATGATTCCCAATTAGAGCCAGCTGGTAATCGTTGTCTCTAATTGGGGATCATATTTAAGTAGCTATTTTTCCCACCTGTGTTTGTGGGATATTGTTTTGTGTTTGTGCACCACGTAGTCACGTTTAGTTGTTCGTTTATTGATATATTTTGTTTTGTTTAAGTTTCTCTTTGAATTAAATATGTGGAACTCAACATCCGCTGCGCCTTGGTCCCGTTCTTACGACAGCCGTGACAGAATATCCCACCAAAAGAGGACCAAGCAGCGTATCCACACGGTAAAGGAGTTTTGGACATGGGAAGAAGTGATGGGTGGATGCGAGACCCTTCCTTGGCGGCAGACGGAAGGTAATAATGGAGGACAGCGATGACGCCAGGGTTCGCGTCCACAGAAAGCCCAAGGACAACCCAAAAATCTTGGGGGGGCACAAGGGGTGGCCGGCTGAGCCGCGGGAAGAGCCAGAGCACATGGAGCAGGCGATAGAGAAGTTGTCAGTCGACCGAAGGAGAGTGTCAGAGCCCGCATGGGAGTCGATGGAACAGTGTGAGGGAGGATACCGGAGAATGGAGTTGGCTAGGAGTATGCGGCAGCGCAAGCGTGCTGAAGAGCAGGTCATCAGTCCGGTGCCATAGGTGACGGCTCCACGCACCAGATCTCCAGTGCGCCTCCATAGCCCGGTATGTCCTGTGCCGGTTCCTCGCACTCGCCATGAGGAGCATGTCGTCAGTCCGCTGCCAAAGAAACCCCAAGATTATTTGGGGGGGGGGGCACATGGAGCTAGCGGTCGAGCAGCGGAGAGTGCCAGAGCCTGTGTGGGAGTCGGAGGAGGAATTCGATGAAAGATTCCGGAGAGAGGTGGTAGCGATGAGACTGCTGCAGCACACTCGTCCTGAAGTGCGTGTCCCTAGTCCGGTACGTCCTGTGCCAGCTCCCCGCACTCTCCCTGAAGAGCCAGAGACCGTCAGGGAGGTGATGGAGAAGTTGTGAGAGAGAGAGAGGAGAGAGATGTTGTGCAAGTGTGTTCCGCTCAACATTCGACCAGAGGATCCGGTTAGCAGTCTGGTGAAACCTGTACCGGCTCCACACATCTGTACTCCAGTGCGCCTCCCCAGTCCGGTACGTCCTGTGCCTTCTCCCAGCACTCGCCCGGAAGTACGTGTCACCAGTCCGGTGCCACCTGTACCGGCTCCATGCACTAGGCCTCCAGTGCGRATTCACAGTCCAGAGCTTCCGGCGACGGTCCCCGGTCCGGAACCTCCAGCGACGGTACACGGTCCGGAACCTCCAGCGAGGGTCAACGGTCCGGAACCTCCAGCGAGGGTCAACGGTCTGGAGCTTCCAGGAAAGGCGTCCAGTCCAGCTCCATGGCAGGAGCCGTCCTCTGCACCGGTGGCCAGTCCAGGCACGGTGTCCAGTCCCGCTCCATGGCAGGAGCCTTCCTCTGCGCCGGTGCCTAGTCCAGGTACGGCGTCCATGCACGGCGTCCAGGCACGGCGTCCAGTCCCGCTCCATGGTAGGAGCCTTCCTCTGCGCCGATGCCCAGTCCAGGCACGGTGTTTAGTTCCGCTCCAGGGCAGGAGCCTTCCTCTGCACCGGTGCCCAGTCCAGGCACGTGTCCAGTCCAGCTCCAGGGCAATAGCCTTCCTCTGCGCCTGTGCCCAGTCCGGGTACGGTGTCCAGTCCAGCTCCATGGCCGGAGTCTTCCTCAGCGCCGGTATCCAGTCTGGGCACGGCGACCAGCCCAGCTCCAAGGCGGGAGCCTTCTTCTGCGCCGATGCCCAGTCCAGGCACGGCGTTCAGCCCAGCGCCACGGTCAGATCCGGGGTCTGGGGGGGGGGACTACAACCCGCACCGGAGCCGCCACCGACAATAGTCACCCCCCATTTGGTTTCAGGTTTTGCGGCCGGAGTCCGCACCTTTGGGCTGGGGGTACTGTCATGCCCTGACCATAGAGAGCCCTTGTTTCTCTATGGTGTAGTAGGTCAGGGTGTGACTAGGGGGTATTCTAGTTTATAATTTCTATGTTGTGTTCTAGTTTATATTTTCTATGTTGGAGTTTTGTATGATTCCCAATTAGAGGCAGCTGGTAATCGTTGTCTCTAATTGGGGATCATATTTAAGTAGCTATTTTTCCCACCTGTGTTTGTGGGATATTGTTTTGTGTTTGTGCATGTCCACCACATAGTCACGTTTAGTTGTTCATTTATTGATATATTTTGTTTTGTTTAAGTTTCTCTTTGAATTAAATATGTGGAACTCAACATCCGCTGCGCCTTGGTCCCGTTCTTACTACAGCCGTGACAAAGTGCCCTGTAAGAAGAAGTCTATGTTGTTCAAATTTGTTGATACTGCATCCCAAAAAAGGTGAAAATCTTACACACTTCTATTAAATTAAAACTGTAATAGGTTTTTGGGAAAACCTTGCAGCATACTTATTTACTTTTATGAACACTACCCATGTTTTTGACATGAAGGATATAATATGTTACTATTGCAATGATAACAAGACCATTGAAATTATTGTGATTTAAAAAAATTGTTGCCAAATACATTATACACACAAAAAAAATATTTTTGTATAATAAAATAAACATAAAAAGCTACAAAAAACATATAATAAAATAAGCATTGTGGTGGAAAATGCGTAGGTCATTTGCTATGCTAAGTTGACTAGCAAAAGATGTAGTTTATAATGTATTGGGCAGTAAACTAAGGTTTCAGTCAAATAGGCTATATATGTTTTTACAAAACTGCTACCATGTTGTGCTTCTGCCATGTTGTGTTGCTACCATGTTGTTGTCATGTTGTGTTGCTACCATGCTGTGTTATGTGTTGCTGCTATGCTGTTGTTTTCTTAGGTCTTGCTTTATGTGTTTTGTCCTATATTTTGTATTTTTAATCCCAGCCCCCGTCCCTGCAGGAGGCCTTTTGCCTTTTGGTAGGCCGTCATTGTAAATAAGAATTTGTTCTTAACTGACTTGCCTAGTCAAATAAAGGTTAAATAAATAAAAATGTACAAAAATGCAGCCTACCTGTGTTGATTTCGATTGCATATAGCCTAGGGCAAGCTAGGCAGGAAAACTAGAAGACTCCGATTTCAAGAGGGAATTCTGTTATGTAGAAAGAATGAGACAAACTTAATTATTTAGAAACTGCTCGGGTGTAAGTGCATTCGGAAAGTATTCKGACCCCTTGACTTTRTCCACATTTTGTTACGTTACAGCCTTTTTCTAAAATTGATATTTATTTTAAATAAAAAACGTCAATCTACACACAATGSCCCATAATGACAAAGCAAAGCATTTTTTTGCTATTAAAAATAAATAACTGAAATATCACATTTATATAAATATTTAGACCCTTTACTCAGTACTTTGTTGAAGCACCTYTGGCAGCGTATACAGCCTCGAGTCTTCTTGGGTATGACGCTACAAGCTTGGCACACCTGTTTTTTGGGGGTTTCTCCCATTCTTCTTTGCAGATACTCTCAAGCTCTGTCAGGTTGGATGGGGTGCGCTGCTGCACAGCTATTTTCAGGTCTCTCCAGAGATGTTTGATCGGGTTGAAGTCCGGGCTCTGGCTGGCCCACTCAAGGACATTCAGAGATTTGTCCTGAAGCCACTCCTGCGTTGTCTTGGCTGTGTGCTTAGGGTCGTTGTCCTGTTGTTTGGTGAACCTTCGTCCCAGTCTGAGGTCCTAAGCGTTCTGGAGCAGGTTTTCATCAAGGATCTCTCTGTTCTTTGCTCTGTTCCTCATTCCCTCAATCATGACTAGTCTCCCAGACCCTGCTGCTGAAAAACATCCCCACAGCATGATGCTGCCACAACCTTGCTTCACCGTAGGGATGGTGCCAGCTTAACTTCAGACGTGACGCTTGGCATTCAGGCAATAGAGTTCAAACTTTGTTTCATCAGACCAGAGAWTCTAATTTCTCATGGTCTGAGAGTCTTTAGGTGCCTTTTGGCAAACTCCAAGCGGGCTGTCGTGTACCTTTTCCTGAAGAGTGGCTTCCGTCTGGCCACTCTACCATAAAGGCCTGATTGGTGGAGTGCTGCAGAGATGGTTGTACTTCTGGAAGATTCTCTCATCTCCTCAGAGGAACCCTGGAGCTCTGTCAGAGTGACCATCGGGTTCTTGGTCACTTCCCTGACCTAGGCCCTTCTCCCCGATTGCTCAGTTTGGCCGGGCAGCCAGCTATAGGAAGAGTCTTGTTGGRTCCAAACTTCTTCCATTTAAGAATGATGGAAMCCACTGTGTTCTTGGGGACCTTCAATGCTGCAGACATTTTTTGGTACCCTTCCCCAGATCTGTGCCTCAACACAATCCTGTCTCTGAGCTCTACGGACAATTCCTTCGACCTCATGGCTTGNTTTTTGCTCTGACATGCACTGTCAACTGTGGAACCTTATAAAAACAGGTGTGTGCCTTTCCAAATCATGTCCAATCATTTAATTTACCACAGGTGGACTCCAATCAAGTTGTAGAAACATCTCAAGGGTGATCAATGGAAACAGGATGCACCTGAGCTCAATTTCGTGTCTCATAGCAAAGGGTCTGATCACTTATGTAAATAAGGTATTTCTGTATTTTTTTTTGTAGAAATTTGCAAACATTTCTTAAAACATGTTTTTGCTTTGTCATTATGGGTTATTGTGTGTAGATTGATGAGGGTAAACAACTATGTAATCAATTTTAGAATAAGGCTTGAACGTAACAAAATGTGGATAAAGGGAAGGAGTCTGAATACTTTCCGAATGCGCTGTATCTACAACTCTCCTCACCTTCATGAGCTAACATTTGATTATTTAACTAGGCAWGTSAGTTAAGAACAAATTCCTATTTACAATGACAGCCTACCCCGGCCAAACACGGACAACGTTGAGCCAATTGTGCGCCACCCTATGGGACTCCCAATCACTGCCGGATGTGATGCAGCCTGGATTGGAACCAGGGCCTGCAGTGACGCATCATGCACTGAGATGTAGTGCCACTCGGGAGCCTTTAAACGTAACTGTTTAATGCAGTGGCTCCCATATGACAGATAAGGTGAGTCTAAAGGAGCACACAACAAAAATATACAAGAGCTACATAGCGAACATAACAAATACAACTGTTTATTATGGATTCTCATGACAATTAAYTTGGCAAARACTACGCAGTGTATGTGAATTGACGCTTTTTACTCTCGCACGCAAGTTTTGACGTGGTTTCGGCTTAACAGTGAAGAAGGTGGACTTTGTAGCATTTATTGCGCAAGTAATACATTTAACTACACAAACTAATAAAAAATATAAGACATCATTGTGATGGCAGCAAAAAGATTTCTGGATCTCCAGGACAGGCGAAATTGTTACAGGGAATACTGAATGAAGAGGCCACCCCTCCCAGGTGTAGGGATCTGAATATACCTTTTAATCCGACTGAAGGAGTACAGTTTTTGTTTACTTTAGAAAGTTAGAAGTATCTTTTTTCACCTTTCCCTTCTCCCTATTATTTTGAGTAAACGTGTATCAGTTTTCACCCCATCCAGTAGATGGCAGACCGCCAGAATACCATAGAAGAAGGAAGAGCTTCCTGCCTTCCTTTCTGCTTCTGCGTACAATCATTTTTGTGTTAGGAAGTCTTGTGTACTTGTCGAAATGGCCGAGGGTGATATCGAYGAATTCATTGAACAAAACAGGCATTTGTCCGAGCTTGTAGATACATATCGTGGTATCTCAGAAAGTGAAAAACATTGGAAGGCCAGGAGGGCATTCCTATTCAGAAATATAAACGACTTTGAAGACCCACACATTGATCAGCTGCTTGCTTTGTCCATGGTATGGGCCAACAACGTGTTTCTTGGCTGTCGGTGAGTTAACAATAAATACACATCGCGTGCATTGACTTCTTGACTTGCTATTTAGCTAAAATGCATTTTAACATAATATACCAAATGTATGGCATGCAATATAGGTAGCTGACTAACTGCTGTTCCTGTATGTTCTCTCAGATACAGTCCAGACCTCTTGGAGAAAGTGAATGAAATGGCRGAAGGAATTGTTGTGGATGATGCCCCTGTTTTCAAAACCAGAGATGAGATCATGAAAAATCAGGTTGGTTATATTTCATACCAAAATAATGCTTCCTCTTCCTGCCTCGCCTTCTTTCATGAACACAAATCTAGAAAAGATAGACMGGTGAAAGCAATTAGGCCGGTGTCTAGTCTCCAGCTATGCCTTCCAAAACAGACCAACGGAGGCAAGGTAACAGTGTAAGGARGGACACACAACCATAATCATTTTGTCTCCCTCTCCTTCAGAAACGATGATTGGATGACCTGCTCCGTTATGGATGGATTACCTTACTGTCCAACTTTACTCAGATGCATATGGTTTTAAAATGTTATTTTAATAACATGCAAGCTTCTTATTGTTTTTTTATCATACAAATGTAACACAAGCTAAACATTTTATACATTAAAATAATTTTAGCTGACTTGCCTGATTCAATATCTAATAAACACAAGGCCCATTATGAGAATAAAATGGGTGGGAAAATGTTGCAAGAACAAAGCATGGTAAGGCCAGGAATATGCCGTGTAATGAGTTACGTTTTTTACATGTTCAATCAAMCTGAGTCTACAGCTGTGCATCTCAGATTCAAATACCATTTTTGAAGGTGTCCAGAAAAGGGCTTTCCATATTCTCAGTTCTCCCAAATTACCCCAGGGTGAACCTCATTGTACTTCCTTGATTCCCTCCTTGCCTCCTCAAAACACATTGAACCAGAGGGGATAAACCTCAGATTTCCTGCTGRGCCAATGTGCTTTCTACGGTTTGTGCTGGGATGTAGTTATTAGTCCAAATTGTAGGAAACTGAAAACCTTTTTGCAAKAAACAATTTTCTATTGGACAAATTCAGGTAGGTCTGTCCCGTATAAGAAAAGTTTTACAACAGAACTGACATGAATACACTCCAGGGTGTATTCAATTAATTACAGAAACCGTTTAAGAACCAAAATGAGCATACAAAACAGGGAGGGACCTACCTGATTTTTTCCAAATTGTGTGCGCTGTCAGGAGTAGATGGTTTATGTTGCAAAATGTTTTGCAATAGAATCGGCGTAATGGAAGGACCTACTTGAATATGTCCAATAGAAGCTTGTTTTGCTCCGTTTGGTTCTTAAACAGTTTTGTAATGAATTCACCCCATACATCAGGCCCTGGAGCTTGCCCTTTGGGCATTAAGGGGAACACTGCCCCCTGCCAGTCTTATCTACTACCTCTGGTTGCACATTCTCACATATCCCCGGTCTACTAGCTGGTATGTATTTGGTTCTTGTGAGAACGCAGGACTTGGGGGGTTCCTGGTGGCCTGCTACTCCCCATTGAGGATGCAGTGATGAGGATTATTTACCCTAGTCTCATCAACTCTGGACCTCTAAACCAGTTCCACTCGTTTTTTCATTGTTCCCCTCTAATCAGACTGATTTAGACCTGGGACACCAGGTGGGTGCAATTAATTATCAGGTAGAATAGAAAACCAGCAGGCTCTGGACCTTGTAGTGAAGAGTTGAATATCCCTCCACATAATACCATCGTAGACACACACAATGCCACAGCTGCACTTAAGTAAAACAAATAAGCTGAAATCAAAATCATCTCGAAGTCTGAAAAATGTGTTTTATGTTTATACAGCATATAAGTATACATTGTTTTTAGAGTAAATTCACAAATGTATAACACATCCCTTCTAAAGTGAAATAAACCACTAGCTACAATATGACCCATACTGTCACAAAAAAAATGCATCTCAAGCAAGCTACCTTTCATTGGGTACGAGATAAAGTAAAGAGAGAAATGCAAGTGTGAAAAAAAAAACTTTCCAGGCTTGGAGAAAAAGCAGATGCATGGATTTGTGTTGCAATCAGCCCTTATTCTGTAGTCCTGACGTGTCTGGTTTCCACTATCTGTCCATGTTCCTAGATGAGCCAAACTCCAAATGTCCTCTTACAAGTGCCACTGTACTTGAACTCGATAAAACTGTTACAGATCACATCAGCCATCTTTTAGAAAAGGTTGGCGACCAGTTTCTTTTTTATTARTGTCGACATGCAGAATGCCATAGTTATCGTGATGAATAGCACTGACTCCTTTTATTCAGGGAGGTAATTTGAAACTACTACCAGGATAGGGGCAAGAGAAGCCGTCTGCTTTATAGCTGGACAATTGGTTCCAAATTAATGCTACATGACAAACAATGCAGATTTTGAGGAAGCCATTCACTCAACAAATAATGTTTTATGGCTTTCTACCAATTTGACAACAGTCAGTTCTGTTCAAACCAAGAGATGTTAAAAAATAAGTCTGTAGAAACTAAACAGTAACAGCATCAATCCAACAAAAAATATATATATTACAAATTATGTTTGCAATAACTTATTTCACATCATGCAATAAAAAAAATAGGAACAAAAACAAGTATCAGAGATTTTCCTCAGTTGTATTGGCAAGCAAGTAAAAGTCCCTACTTATTTTGTATTGTTTTCTGGTGGCACTTTAGTTCTTCTGATGTTGACTTKTTTTCTTGGAGGAGCTAAATGAAAGATGTAAGTATTTCATACGAGTGATGAGAAGCCGGGGGGGAAAATGCGTTAGGAGTCCACCCAGCTCTGCTCCACGATGGCAGAAACTCTCTTCTCATACTCCCGCTTGTTTTCTTGATAAAGCTGTGCAGCCTGGCTGTTTGCTGGACTGTTAGGATTTGGCTCATCCAACAGCGACTGTCAACACACACACACAAAAAAAAAAAAAGAGTGATTGAATGTACCGGTATGAAACTGTGGTTCTTGTACCCTACACCATTATAAAAAGTGTGTGGGTCTTGGACCCCTACACCGTTATGAAAGTGTGGGGTTCTTGGACCCTACACCTTTAGTGAGGTAGCTGAGTCACAGTCTTATGTATATCCAGGAGCAGAAATACCACAAAAGGTAGGGAACACTATGTATTTGGTCTGTAGAGCATCTACAGATGGACTATCTACTAACCCTTATTCTAACCGTAAACTTAGCAAGCAGTTTGCTTATTATAGTATGACCATCTACAGATGGACTATCCAAATAAGGTGACCCAAAGGTTGCCGCTATGATCAGATATCTACTCTGCAGTGAATTGTTTTCCACACAGAACATACAGTACACTACATAAAGAAACTGTTACATTTGTAAAATATAGAAACACACAGTAATCTATTATGATGTCAGACTGATAAAGAGAAGGATTACAAACCAACCTGGATAGACGTCAGAATGGACGACACATCATATGTGGGGCTCCAACGATTCTGAAGGATGTCTAAACATATACTGCCATCTGCATAAACTACAAGATCAAAATMATTGTTTTAATTTCTAAGAAACATTTATACACAATCACAAAACAGAATAGCTTACTCGCATTAAAAAGCGAAATGCTGAAAAGTTCATAATGTGTTCACTATCCCATCAAGAACATGGCTAAAGTATTTAGGACATCTTGAATGTGTCCATAAGGACTCTCTTACCATTTGGGTGAAACATTTTGGAGATAAATCGAACCGTGGGTGGCTTGTTAGGGTACTCTTCTGAAAATTCTATCACAAGCTTAAAAGTTCCTGCGGAGACAAGTACAACAACAAAAAAAGTTGTCGTCACATACACCGGCTAGGTACAATGAAATGTGTTGTTTTACAGGGTCAGCCTTTATCGAGGCAAAATAAATGTCTTGTCCACTCCATACKCTTTATGGAGGCAAATTATTTTATTGTCCACCCCACAGGTAATAGTCTGTGACATGACTAATATAAGCCTGAATATGAAGGCTCACCCAGTATATATGCATAACTCAAAAGGCAGCAGAGTCATGAACCTGTCAAAATATATCACACTTTAGAATGTATTTTTWAAATATTRTRTTTTACCTTTAACTAGGCAAGTGAGTTAAGAACAAATTCTTATTTACAATGATGGCCTARCCCGGCCAAACCTAGACGACGCTGGGCCAATTGTGCGCRGCCCTAAGGGACTCCCAATCARGGCCGGATGTGATACAGCCTGGATTCGAACCAGGGACTGTAGTGATGCCTCTTGCACTGAGATGCAGTGCATTAGACRGCTGCGCCACTCGGGACCCCAAAAMAATACAAAGACTGACTTTGCTCTTGGTTAGGACGATTGCAACCAGTTCATGAGTTAAAGTAATGTTATGATAAACTAAGTTTAGTTAATTGATTTAGTAAAACATTTTTACTTACCATCCTCAAATGGTGTACCCACAGGCCTGCAAATAAAGGGAGGAACAATTACTTGCACTGTAACAAACTCATATCAGTGATTAGACCCTGACTACCAAAACAAACATATTGCCACAATACCACTCCTTATACACTCTCCCGTTGTAACAATTATAATCTTGATACGGACTATTAATAGCACATTACAATAGAAGGTTAATTCATGAGCATGACAATGCAATACATTACTGGGATTGATACAAATGCTCTCATTTCTAATTAACTTTATATATGGCACACTGGCCTTCCACAGTTCAACAACTACATGTGACCATCTAGCCTAACCCCCAGCCAACACCCCCCCCCTCTCTCTGACTAAACCACAGCTCAACTTGCCCATATCCACGTAATCCGTACGGTCATGATGCCATGCCAGGATGATCACACTGGCAAAATGAGAAGGGTGGCTTTAGAACACTCACCCAAAAATAACCGCATTCCAAAGCATGATGTTATTCTCTGATGGAGCACCACTCACACCAGTTGGTGGGTCTTCTTGAAGTCTGAGGAAAGAGAAACGGAGAGGAAACAATAGAATTAAACTTAAAACCCAGATGACTGTTTTTAGAAACAAGAAGATATCTAGGTYCCTTCTTTTACCATGAGTACAAAAGTTGTGTGAACAAGAAAATAATTCAACTGAAATGCCATTGCTAGTTTTCTATCGGATTGGTGACAGATTTTAATGCAAATATTCTAAAATCTGCACATAAAAAATATSCACATTTCCCCACCAATGATGTTTCCAWCAAATTMACTTGTTGCAGATAAAAGGCTGTGCGTGATAGCATAGTGCACGTAAAAATAACTTGCGGTTAATTTCCCATGTATTTTCAATGCTACTGAGGTTCTCACAAAACATTTTTTGCGTTATAGTGAATGTCCCCACTCTGGTCTTGGAACATGTGCTCTAGCCAACAGCTCACAGATACGCCACCTAGATMAGATTATTATGGACAAAATAWTTKTATTTTTTTTGTCAAACGGCAGCCAAGCATCAAACATGTCACCAGAATAAGACCCTCAATATTTATTGMAAAGGCTCATCACCTTGCACTTTCACCACCCTGTGAAGTTCCTAACTTATTTCATCTGTAGCCTAATAAACTGAATGCTTTCATAGTGGGAGGATCACACAACATATCGCATACTTCGATATGATGGMTATTATATCAATATTGGCATATAAAAAAGGTGTTTCCACTGCCATTGCTCACAATTAATTTTACAGACAAAAAGATCCACTTTGTCTAGCATATTTTGTCACTAAATCCAGCAGTATCATTCCAAAAACTCACCACAAAAAAAAGCTCACTTTAACAGCTTTCCTTCATGCACAAGGTAGACTGTATTTTTCAGATCCATCTACAAGTCTCTACAGAAAATACCACCACAATTAACCCCATTTACTGTTAGCTCCCTACCCACTGTAAAATGAAAGGCTACTGCACAGTGCTGCTATCCATTGTGAGTCACATTTTAATTATGCTTTATTAGGGTAGTACTTGTAATGTTGTTGTTCCCMGCAAGGAAATCTTGATGTTGTCAGATACTTGTCTTGTGATGTAGGCTACAAATAACAAATAAATATCTTATGAACAATGTTCTACCAGTATGTGTCCTGTGAGATTTAATTCAACAAACCATTGATCAAACACACAATACTTATCAAGGAACGCTCCAAGGCCAATTGGTGGCAGAGGCAGCCAGGTAGAGTAGGGTAGGATAGGATTATAATGTTACTATACAGTTGAAATCAGAAGTTTACATACACTTAGGTTGGAGTCATTAAAACTRGTTTTTCAACCACTCAACAAATTTCTTGTTAACAAACTATAGTTTTGGCAAGTCGGTAAGGACATCTACTTTGTGCATGACAAGTAATTTTCCCAACAATTGTTTACAGACAGATTATTTCACTGTATCACAATTCCAGTGGGTCAGAAGTTTACATACACTAAGTTGTCTGTGCCTTTAAACAGCTTGGAAAATTCCAGAAAATATTGTCATGGCTTTAGGAACTTCTGATAGGCTAATTGACACATTTGAGTCAATTGAGGTGTACCTGTGATTGTATTTCAAGGCCTACCTTCAACTCAGTGCTCTGCTTGACATCATGGAAAATCAAAAGAAATCAGCCAAGACCCCCCCAAAAATTGTAGACCTCCACAAGTCTGGTTCATCCTTGGGAGCAATTTCCAAACGCCTGAAGGTAACACCTCATCTGTACAAACAATAGTACAGGAGTATAAACACCATGGGACCACGCAACCATATAACGCTCAGGAATGAGACTCATTCTGTCTCCAAGCTGAACGTACTTTGGTGCGATAGTTGCAAATCAATCCCAGCACAGCAAAGGACCTGTGAAGATGCGGAGGAAACAGGTACAAAAGTATCTATATCCACAGTAAAACAAGTCCTATATCGACATAACCTGAAAGGCCGCTCAGCAAGGAAGAAGCCACTGCTCCAAAACCGACAAAAATGGCCAGACTACGTTTGCAACTGCACATGGGGACAAAAGATCGTACTTTTGGATGAAAATCAAAAATAAACTGTTTGGCCATAATGACCATCGTTATGTTGGAGGAAAAAGGGGGAGGCTTGCAAAACCGAAGAACCCCATCCCAACCGTGAAGCATGGGGGTGCAGCATCATTTTGGGGGTGCTTTGCTGGCAGGAGGGACTGGTGCACTTCACAAAAGAGATGGCATCATGAGGTAGGAAAATTATGTGGATATATTGAAGCAACATCAAGACATCAGTCAGGAAGTAGAGCTTGGTTGTAAATGGCCTTCCAAATGGACAATAACCCTAATAACTTCAAAGTTGTGGCAAAATGGCTAAGGACAACAAAGTCAAGGTATCGGAGTGGCCATCACAAAGCCCTGACCTCAATCCTATAGAACATTTGTGGGCAGAACTGAAAAAAACATGTGCGAGCAAGGAGCCTAAAAACCTGACTCAGTTACACCAGCTCTGTCAGGAGGAATGGCCAAATTCACCCAACTTATTGTGGGAAGCTTGTGGAAGGCTACCCAAACGTTTGAACCAAGTTAAACAATTTAAAGGCAATGCTACCAAATACTAATTGAGTGCATGTAAACTTCTGACCCACTGGGAATGTGATGAAAGAAATAAAAGCTGAAAGAAATCACTATTCTGACATTTCACATTCTTAAAATAAAAGTGGTGATCCTAACTGACCAAAACAGGGAATATTTACTAGGATAAATGTCAGAAAAACTGAGTTTAAATGTATACTTTAGTACTTCAACTGTATATGCACTTACCAAGAGTCTCATATGCACATCTACAAGAGTCTCCATGGAGTTCCTAAGTGTCACCTTTTTCCATTGACAGGTGTGCTACAGACTCTTCTGGAGACAGACATTGAGTTGCTATGGTGTAACTAATTGGCTTGCCCAGGCAGATGCCATCCGGAATCAAACAACGGTAGCTGCCGGGGCTTTACATGAAGCCCTGGCCAGGTGCGTTTGTCCTCTTCAGGAATAGAGGCCTACTTCTGAAATCTATGCCTAATCCCAATTTTTTGAGTTTCTCCTTTCAAGTTAGGGTTGTGTAACACCTGTCCGGCCATCAATACACTGAGATTAGCAACCTAGCTAGTTTACTAGTTGTTTAACTCAGCTAGCACAGCCTTCTTTATCGATACAAATCATATACATTTGGTAACGTTAGCTATCTAACGTTAGTAAGTTAATAAGTATTTGGCTAACTAAGAGTTTAATTTCCTTACTAAACTTAACTAGCTAACGTAAACTAAATGCATAGTGACTGACTAGTTCGATTTAGCTAGATAACTAGTTTTTTTAGGTAAGTACAGTAACGTTAACTGGTTATATAGCTAACATCTGTATGSCAATGTAGTTCTAGCATGCATTCTAGCTGGCTAATTGAAGCAACATTATTGACCTAGTACTACAACTAGTTAGGTATCAGACAGTCAGTACAAAGTACTCAATTAATGACTGGCTCTATGATTAGCTAAAGTTACCTACAAATAGTGTACATGTACTGCAGGCCTCAAATTAGCTAACGCGTTAGCTAGCTAAATACAACACACAAAAGCAGAGCCAAAACGTTGCACTACCTTTTGAAATCTCTCATAAGTCGTCTTCTAGCCGGAGTAGACATGATTCAAAACATAAAAAATTATACTTTGGTCATTAAAATCTGTCGAAACCGGTATTATTTTGGGTAAATCTTCCGTCTGTGCCCTTTTCTTCTCTCCAAAACAACTACAGTGACGTCATGTACTTCCACAGGGGAAACAAGCAAGAACATTCGTTTGGAATAGTCCACTTTCACTATGAGTAGTGTGAATGTTATCAAATTAACAAATTTCATCCAATATGTGAACAGTACACGACACCTATACTTGGTTAGTATTCAAAGTGTCGTCTATCATACATAACATAAACGGRTGTTTGTTTTTATTTAACAAGCTAACCCTTTCCTCAAGGCATAATGGTTTAATCCCAACTTCATCACTTCATCAGTCACTCGACCAGTTGCAACATGGATACCTGTGCAAAGAATACATATGCTGATGTAGTCTCTGAAGCATTATTTACATTTCATCAAGTCATGTGTAGCAAAGAAACCATATATCAAGTTGACCATGTGTCTATGSTTATGGTCATTTCTTGGTGTAAAGACTAGTTTACGTGTCAGCTCAAACCTAATTATTCACTTGGTTAATACTACTACTATTCATCCAGTGTTTRTCAGCTGTATGAGATGTCCACTGTATCCATGTGGAATGTTCTAGAACGCCTCTCAATTGTTATCAACTTTGCCTGTTGTTATGGTGACCACATTCTAATTTCACACCTTTTTGTTTGTGACAGAATTATTCTGGGGTGGAATAATCCTGGGAAGAAAACCTGAAGTGTGTTTTTCAAACATGAAGCGGTCTGTCAGTTTGAGGCATCGTTTATTTCAAACGTGAAATTGTGTAATTTATGAGAGCAATAAAGCCAGGAGAAAAAATACATGAACGTAGTCTTTGTATCTACTCAGCAGTAAGTATTTTGACCACATTGTGTTTTGTGTAATCACTTTGTAGGCTATATGACCCTGTTTTCACTGTACATTTGAAAGTATTACACTAGATGTATGTATTTTGTATGCCTTTATATCTGTTTATGCTTTGAAATGAATATGAATACATTTTTCCATATGTGCTCAATGACAGCCCACTGAAGGAAGATGGATATGTATGAGAACCTTGGCGTCGTGGGTGAGGGGAGCTATGGTACAGTGACGAAGTGTCGACACAAGGAGATTGGACACATTGTGGCCATCAAGAGGTTCAATGACAAGGAAGAGGACAAAACCATGAAAAAGGTTATCATGAGAGAAATCAAACTTCTGAGGGTGAGGAACTTATTGATCAGTTCCACATAAAGCAGCAGTGTTGCTGTGACTGTCTCAAATATTGGGTACAATTCACTCATTGGCTACAGTCCAACTAATGTGACATCCCTGATAACKGCATACTACTACAACGTTAATTCTGTTCACATATGTCTTTACACAGAAATTTCGCCATGAAAACCTTGTGAACATGCTYGAGGTATTCCGGTTCAAGAAGCGCTTGTATGTTGTCTTTGAGTACATTGACCGCACAGTTCTGGAAGACCTAGAGAGATATCCTCGTGGTTTGGACAGCAAGCGCCTCAGAAAGTACATGTTCCAAATTCTACGAGCCATGGATTACCTTCACACCAGCAATGCAAGTATTTCTCTGTAGCTCAGTTGGTAGAGCATAGTGCTTGCAATGCCAGGATAGTGGGTTTGATTCCTGGGACCACCTGAGCGTAAAATCTATGCATGCATGACTAAGTTGCTTTGGATAAAAGTGTCTGCTAAATGGCATATACAGTATATATATTATTCTCATTTCATAGATTCTGCCTAGTGAGTGCACTGGAAGATATACAATACATGATGTGCCAACTGACAAGTTTAAAACTACGAGTTTAATTAGCTATTACGAAGGGCATGGAACAATCTTAAAGAAAGAAACTTGTTGACAGTAAAACAGTAGTTCTTCACTGGCCTGAAACATGCATCTTTTCTCAACAGATCATTCACAGAGARGTTAAACCTGAGAATGTGCTTGTCTCTAACTCTGGGGTGGTGAAGCTRTGTGACTTTGGGTTTGCCAGAACCTTGGCACCGACTGGGGAGCCTCTCACAGACTATGTGGCCACGAGGTGGTACAGAGCCCCAGAACTTTTAGTSGCAGACAACACTTACAGCAAGTGGGTATCAAGCAAAACCACAGATCTCAGGGCAGTGTTCAATCTTGAATGTATTATGAAATAAGACCACAGTAATTATAATGTCAAACCTTCTAAGGGTTGCTCATCATTTTGGTACAGCTATGTCATGTTTATACCACAGCATCGTTGAATACTCGTTTCTGATTGGATAGAAGGACATTCTAGAATGATAGAATCTTTGAATCTTCTTTACTAGACCTGTAGATGTGTGGGCCATTGGCTGCTTGATTATAGAGATGGCTACAAGCAATGCTTTTCTGACGGGGACTTCTGACCTGGACCAGGTGCACAAAATAGTCAGCAAAGTGGGTAAGTACAACCCAGTGGGTATMTTAGCCTGAGTGACAGTCTGTTTCTGCTATCATCAACTCATAGTCACTCATTGTCATTGGCTTAACAATGACTAAAACAGATCTGGGACCAGGCTAAGGGTGTGGGCATCAATGGTGGAAATATGGACTTGATAACATCTGAGGCCTCTAATATTGTAGACGTAATTAAAATAACTATTTACACTGGCTTAATCAAACTGTTGTCCATTCTCCGAAGGGAGCACAGATAACCTAAAGCTTTTCCGATATCAGTAGGGCAACAGGCCTGCTAGGATTTCACCATTGTTGAAAAGTAMGTCACAAAGAAACAAAAAGGCAGTGTAATCTGTATCCCAAATGGCAGCCTATTCCCWTTATTGTGCACTACTTTTGACCAGGGCTTATAGGGCTCTGCTCAAAAGTAGTGCTCCTGAATGGRGCATCTGTCTAAGGCACTACATCTCAGTGCTAGCGGTATCACTACAGACCCTGGTTCGATTCCAGGCTGAATCACAACTGGCTGTGATTGGGAGTCCCATAGGGCAGCGRCCAATTGGCCCAGTGTCGTTAGGTTTGGCCAGGGTAGGCCGTCATTGTATTAAATAAATCTAAATCAAATAGATAATAGGGTGCTATTTGGAACATCATCATTTTTTCCTGGTTAAGAGCCCCCCAATGAATTTGGCCCTATCGTAACGCTTAACAGATTTACATCGTATGCCGATTTGTGGCTTACTACGGGGGCAGAGAGGGACAATTGGCTTCGCTCTATAAATAAACTTTATTCAATCCTTGGCCAGCAGTGACAAATAAACCAATGCTGKAAATGAACTGTGGCATTTTGACTTTTATCCAGGCCTGTACAAGGAAAACCCCAATGATCCTTTTGGCATTTTGGCCCTGGACATAAGCGCAAGCTAAATAGAGGGGAGTGAGATAACTGCTGTTTTTGTTTTTTCCTTGGGTGTTTTCATTAGGATAACTGACTTGCCGGGGATACACATGCCTAATACTGTGAGAGAGATTAAAGTGATCCCTTCTGTATTAGAGAGTCTTTTAGCAGGTTCAATCTGTGTTTCATTAATTCTCTTTGGTGGAATGGGATACTCAGGCTATTTGACTCTCTAATCCGCCCCCGATAAGAGAGGCTCTCTGGAGGGAGCTAATGTCAGAGAAGATTGAAGCCACGGGTAGCGGAGAGTCCAGCGGTCTGTGGACAGAACTCATCCTCCCAGAAGAATGAAAGAGCTATTTACAACACTCTGTGTGTCACAAAAATTACTCATTACACTTCATGGCTGCCACCACACTGAGTGCAGGGGATGTAACCAGTGCCGTCCGTACTGTCTATCAATGCTAATAAAGCTATGTGATTGTTTTTTGTTGTTTTACTACTGAATGTGTGATGGTCATAATTGGGTTTCATAGATAATTGAAGTACTGTACAACAATTTGTACAGACCTCAGGATGGCTCCCCTTCTATTATCTGTTATGTAATGGTACATTGACACACAGGTGTGTGTCTTGATAGGGCCTTTGTCTTGATAGGGCGATACGATTTGAGGAATGAGATGACCTCTTATCTGATCGTACATTGACATTGTTTTGTCTTGATAGGGCCTTTGACCCGTCATCAGCAAGACCTGTACTTCCAGAACCCCATCTTTGCTGTGGCCAGCCTTCCTGAGGTGCAGCTCCCAGGTGCAGCGCCCAGGAGGAAGTACCACAAACTCCACTTCTTAGTGGCTGAAATAGTGGATGTAAGTCTACAGGGAGATTTTTTTATTTGACCTTTATTTAACTAGGCAAGTCAGTTAAGAACACATTTTTATTTTCAATGACYGCCTAGGACCAGTGGGTTCAGGGSCAGAACGTACCTTGTCAGCTCGGGGATTTGAACTTGCAACCTTTCGGTTACAAGTCCACRGCTCTAACCACTAGGCTACGCTGCCYCCCCGTAGATAGTGAAGAATGTGTAGGGAGTGTGACAGGAATTTGTCTTGAAGAATGCAAGGAGGATTTCCAGGACAGGTCACATGGTCAGGAAAAAGCCTGGCCCTAAGAATGTGACATGGGTTGTTTACTTTTACAGTAAAGYTCTTCTTTGTTTTAGTCATGCCTACAGATCGATCCATCTCACAGGGCTGCGTGCTCCATGTTGCTCGTTCATCGGTACTTCACCAAAGACGGGTTCGTTGAAAGGTGAGTCGGGTCCGGTCAACCTTGCATGTCTAGTGTACTTGGAGAAGCAATTAGCTTGTAAGAGAGTGGAGTGAGACTCTTGACCTACATTCTAACCTGCTTACGTACAAAATGGGGATGTGATACTACATTGTCATAGTGTCATAGTCTGGCCACACACACACACACGTTGTTTTGCCTTGTGTTGCTAGCCTTGAACTTTCCTTGAAATGTTCTAATGTTTATGAGATACTGTTTAGTAGTTGTAATAATGTCATGAACTGTAATTGACCTGAATAACTGCTACTTCCTGCTCCAGATTCATACCAGAGATACAGGCATTGATACTGAAAGATGCCAAGGTTAACCACATGCACTGGATTCATAGTAACTCATGGGAGCCACAAGAGGACCAAGGAACAGGAGTCTTGTCCTCATCCTCATGTAACAGAAAGCCAGTGAAGGTATAAACTACATGGGCCCTTAGTCAGGGCGCAAAGCACTAAGATAGCACTGTATTCTACATTTTACAGCTCTGTTCGTTTAGCACATGCTCTTACCCATCTATATGTGCAGTAAGTGGGCAGAGCAACTAAGTAAATAAATCAAATCAAKTTTGTCACATGCGCCAAATACAACAGGTGTAGATCTTACAGTGAAATGCTTACAAGCCCTTAACCAACAATGCAGTTTTAAGATAAATAAGTGTGAAGTAAAAAATAGATAAGTAACAAATAAAAAATAATAAAACAAATAATTAAAGAGCAGCAGTAAAATAACGGTAGCGAGGCTATATACATGGGGTAACGGTACAGAGTCAATGTGTGGGTGCACAGGTTAGTCGAGGTAATTGAGGTAATATGTACATGTAGTTACTTTAACTCTACCTACAAGTCAAAGCATATATACGGTGTTGTAGAAGTATAGATTTACAAGATCCATACCAGTCGGCCATACTGCACATGGACTGTTTTTGTTTRAGGACACTGAGAAGGACCGACGTGGGAAGGAGCCTGAGCAGAAGCATTCTAGGGCAGGCAGGAGGTCAGAGATCAGGATGACCTGRAGCCCTGTCTCATCTCAGACAAACAGACAGCCCTTTACCTCTACCTCCATCCCAGACCCCCCTCAATCTCAGGACAAGGCTGTAGCCTTTACCATGCCCCGCATCAACGCCAGCAACAATCTTTTCGCTGCRGTCCCCGTCCCCTGCTGTATGGAAGTCACTAAGTCCCGGTCAGTGGCTCTCAGATCAGAGAAATATAGGACGCTTTATCTGGTATAGTGTTGTTCAGAATACCACCCAGTGATTTCAGAGTAGCTGTATCAGACTCACCAGATCCAGTACTTCCAAAGTGTATATTCTTAAACGTATTTATCTATTCTGGACGTTCTGTCATTTCATCCTGGCAGTTCTTGAAAAGCATGCTTTGGTAGGGTATACCAAGTCAGAGAMGCTCATGCTTGTGTCTGTGTTTGTAGCACTGATAAGGTAAAGAGACGGCCGAGCCCTACTGACCTGGCCATGGGGAATAGTCAGCTGACTGATGCCCCGTCTCAGGTAAGTAAGGAAAGGTGTGAGCAGTGCATGTAAAGGGGAACACGGACACATGAAAACAAGCAAGTGAATAAACKAAAAGATAAAATACCAAACCTTCTATTATATAACATGCTTGACATCTGGCCCAAGCATACAGTATGTCTGMAACAGCAGGTGGGTGCGTTGGTGTCTGTACATGCAACAGTCATTGGGGCTGACAAGCTCTTTGTCATTGTTTCCACTCCCAAAGGAATGCCTCTGACTCACCCCACAGTAATGTTGTGGTTTTCCTAACATCTCGCCCGGTATGTTCAGAACATAGTGTCTTATGTGTTTACACCCTTTCTGTCATCAAGTTAAACCTCATGGAAGACAATGTTAACCCACGTGGAATGCAGCCGTGATTACCATATAAAATAATTGGGCGCATTGAAAATGCAAGCTTTTACAATATAGTAGCAAACAACTGTCTAGTTCTTCTATTGTTCAAAATACCTTATGACCTCTACATATATATTTTTTACATAAATATTGTTTTGCCCTGACAAGTGTTTATGATAGCTATTATAGTACAGTTACGGACAAATAGCCTAATGTAAATTCCTGATAACTATGTGATTATATTTAACATAGATCACACACACACATACAGTGTATATATATATATATATATATATATATATATATATATACACACACATACATACATACACACACAAACGCAATACCTTCATGTTCTCATTAACAAGTCAAGTATACATTGATTAAATATCTTTCGTGGCCAAAAGTTTTGAGAATAACACAAATATTAATTTTCACAAAGTCTGCTGCCTCAGGTTGTATGATGGCAATTTGCATATACTCCAGAATGTTATGAAGAGTGATCAGATGAATTGCAATTAATTGCACAGTCCCTCTTTGCCATGCAAATTAACTGAATCAACCAAAAAACATTTCCACTGCATTTCAGCCCTGCCACAAAAGGACCAGCTGACATCATGTCAGTGATTCTCTCGTTAACACAGGTGTGAGTGTTGACGAGGACAAGGCTGGAGATCACTCTGTCATGCTGTTACGAGAATTATGTTCTCGATGTTCCATAAACCAATTAAACTACTCAGTCTGCTAAATCAGGATTTGTAAGATACTGATTGAAATGAAACAGACAGAGGCCCAGCTAAAATAGTCAATAAGGTTTATTCACGGGAACGTTCTAAAGTCAAGAATACAAAGACATCCATTTTATAGCTGCGCACATACTTCCACACAAACAGAAGGTATCCTACGCACATACTGTCTCACTACCCAGCCGACAGAGATTAGGGAGACCTTGACCTTGAGATGTACTCCCCGTTCAGTAAGTCAGGTCGGCACCCAATGTTGCTCTGACAGTCTGTGTTTAAAATGCCATATAGACAAACATTAGCTATATTGTTTTACCCTAATTCTGACTAGGACTACACATTTATTGATTATGATTTTATACATTCTAATCAATTCCATACAATTATATGTTTCAGGGTGGAATATTCTAATCATTCAATTAACAGATAAATCCCATTAACACATGCTGACTGAGTTCGAATAACAGACTGGAAGTTTCAAAAGGAGGGTGGTACTTGGAATCATTGTTCTTCCTCTMTCAACKATGGTTACTTGCAAGGAAACACGTGCCGTCATCATTGCTTTGCACAAAAAGGGCTTCACAGGCAAGGATATTGCTGCCAGTAAGATTGCACCTAAATCAACCATTTGTCGGATCATCAAGAACTTCAAGGAGAGCGGTTCAATTGTTCTGAAGAAGGCTTCAGGGCGCCCAAGAAAGTACAGCAAGCGCCACGACCGTCTCCTAAAGTTGATTCAGCTGCGGGATCGGGGCACCACCWGTACAGAYCTTGCTCAGGAATGGAAGCAGGCAGGTGTGAGTGCATCTGCACGCACAATGAGGCGAAGACTTTTGGAGGATGGCCTGGTGTCAAGAAGGGCAGCAGAGAAGCCACTTCTCTCCAGGAAAATCATCAGGGACAGACTGATATTCTGAAAAAGGTACAGGGATTGGACTGCTGAGGACTGGGGTAAAGCCATTTTCTCTGAATCCCCTTTCCGATTGTTTGGGTCATCCGGAAAAAAGCTTGTCCGGYGAAGACAAGGTGAGCGCTACCATCAGTCCTGTGTCATGCCAACAGTAAAGCTTCCTGAGACCATTCATGTGTGGGGTTGCTTCTCAGCCAAGCGAGTGGGCTCACTCACAATTTTGCCTAAGAACACAGCCATGAATAAAGAATGGTACCAACAGATCCTCCTAGAGCAACTTCTCCCAACCATCCAGGAACAGTTTGGTGACGAACAATGCCTTTTCCAGCATGATGGAGTACCTTGCCATAAGGCAAAAGTGATAACTAAGTGGCTCGGGGAACAAAACATCAATATTTTTGGTCCATGGCCAGGAATCTCCCCATACCTTAATCCCATTGAGAACTTGTGGTCAATCCTCAAGAGCCGGGTGGACAAACAAAAACCCACAAATTCTGACAAACACCAAGCATTGATTATGCAAGAATGGGCTCCCATCAGTCAGGATGTGGCCCAGAAGTTAATTGACAGCATGCCAGGGCGGATTGCAAAGGTCTTGAAAAAGAAGGGTCAACACTGCAAATATTGACTCTTTGCATCAACTTCATGTAATTGTCAATAAAAGCCTTTGACATTTATGAAATGCTTGTAATTATACTTCAGTATTCCATAGTAACATCTGACAAAAATATCTAAAGACACTGATGCAGCAAACTTTGTGAAAATTAATATTTGTGTCATTCTCAAAACTTTTGGCCACGACTGTATACTTGACTTGTTAATGAGAACATGAAGMMWTTYRYTMTGTGTT
This sequence comes from Salvelinus sp. IW2-2015, assembly GCF_002910315.2. NCBI lineage: Eukaryota > Metazoa > Chordata > Actinopteri > Salmoniformes > Salmonidae > Salvelinus > Salvelinus sp. IW2-2015. The sequence continues at coordinate 282,671 of NW_019942718.1, read as the reverse complement.
TATGTTTGTGTATATTTTTATGATTGTGTTTGGTTGTATTGCAGAGTGACAGCCATAATAACCTCCAGGTTGAGATGTCCAGTCTGGCTAAAAAGAAGGTGAAGTCAGTGAGAGACATGAGAGATGTGCGCTTCCCTGGACTTCCTGTGTTCGGCCACCAGATAGAGCTGAAGTTTACAGATGGTAAACAACGTTGTCTTAGTTTCAGTACTCCATCTTCTATTTTACTTGACTTTCTACTAAATCCTGTGATCCCTGTAAAGCTTTGGGTAGAAGTTGTAATTTTTCTCAGATCTTGGATCATCTTCCTCTCACCAAATCTTAACCATAACTGAGGAAAACTAAATTGACCTTAGATCAGTGTCTAGGGGCAACTTTACCTTACTCCCACTGTAAGTCAGCTCCCACAGTAAGTCAATTCCCAAAATTGAATCTGATACTAGACTTAAAGACACATCATTTCCAAAATGAATCTGTCTGACTTAATTGAAATCGAAAAGAAATTGGCCCAAGACCCAATGAGCACTGAACGAGAATGAAACTACAGGGCTGTGTAGTATTAATCAATTAAAATAACTTTTATCATTGAACCACATGAGGACAGAGATAAACATCCATTGATTTATTGAAGGCGTTTGGTGTTGTTGAAAAATTTTGATGTGCCAAGTTTATACTTAATGGGGTGTCGCGGATCAGTGTGGCTCCAGGACATTAGAGCATGTGGCCGGAGTAATGTTACTCTCGGATTAGGGCCGGAGTAATGTTACTCTCGGATTAGGGCCGGAGCAATGTTACTCTCGGATCAGGGCCGGAGTAATGTTGCGCTAGGATTAGGGCTGGAGTAATGTTACTATAGGATGTGGCCCACCCCCCCGCTCCTCTGTATTATGTTGTGCCCCAATGTCTCCTGAGGTTCTGCTGCAGAGAAGGTCAAAAATTCTGTGACACAGCCTAAAACCCGCCACAGACAAATAAATAAGACGCTGGCCAGGCCTCTGTCATTATAGGCWGTTTCCCAAATGTTACCCTATTCTGTAATGCACTAATTTTGACTTGGGTCCATAGGTTAAAAGTAATGCATAGGGCRCCGGTCAAAAGTAGTGCACTATATAGGGAATATAGTGCCATTTCGGACGCAGGTATACRGAATCTCACTCTGTCACATGATGTAGCTATATCTCTGCTTGCTAATTTGGAACGATGCCCATCTTGAGGAAAACACAAAGCAGGGCTCCTTAATCAGGAAMATTATATTTCATAAACATAAACTCTGTTTATCATTTTTACAGAGAAATGGGATTGCAGGAAACATAAAGATAGGACAGAGGGAAATATAATGAACAAAAATATAAACGCAACAAGGGTTGGTCCCATTTTTCATGAGCTGAAATAAAAGATCCCAGAAATGTTCCATACGCACAAAAGCCTATTTCTCTCAAATGTTGTGCACAAATTTGTTTACATCCCTGTTAGTGAGTATTTGTCCTCTGCCAAGATAATCCATAAACCTGACAGGTGTGGCATATCAAGAAGCTGAATAAACAGCATGATCATTACACAGGTGCACCTTGTGCTGGGGACAATAAAAGGCCACTTTAAAATGTGCRGTTTTGTCACACAACACAATGCTACAGATTTCTCAAGTTTTGAGGGGCCGTGCAATTGGCATGCTGAATGCAGGAATGTCCACCAGAGCAGTTGCCAGAGAATAAATGTATCTACCATAAGCCGCCTCCAATGTCATTTTAGAGAATTTGGCAATACATCCAACCTGCCTCACAACCGCAGACCACGTGTACCCATGCCAGCCCAGGACCTACACATTTGGATTCTTCACCTGCAGGATCGTCTGAGGAGGGGAAGGGGGGGCGGGGTGCTCAGTAGTATTTCTGTCTGTAATAAAGCCCTTTTGTGGGGAAAAACTCATGCTGATTGGCTGGGCCTGGCTCCCCAGTGGGTGGACTTGGCTCCCAAGTAGGTGGGCCTATGCCCTCCCAGGTCCACCCATGGCTGCGCCCCTGCCCAATCATGTGAAATCCATAGATTAGGGCCAAATGAATTTATTTAAATTGACTGAGTTCCTTCTATGAACTGTAACTCAGTAAAATCTTTGAAATTGTTGCATGTTGCGTTTATATTTTTGTTCAGTATAGTTTGTCCTTTGTATTGATATAGTAAAAAATAACTGAATCAGAAGACTAATCAGTAGTTCTCACTGTGCCCTCCCACTTGTCCTCAGCCCTTTATTCTGCTATCGAGCAAAATTAATTTATGATAATAACCAACATTGCATGGGATACATATATATTCCTGAGCTCTTTCTTTGAATTGAACTGCTAATTCAAACTTTGATGAGGTAGTGTGTGTGGGCCTCAGTGAGGAGGGAACTTGAGGGACATGGAGGTGGTGATTGAGGGCAAGGGTTATGTTTTTGTCATGGATAGTGGTCCAGCTGGGCAAAACAGACAGTGCTCACACACACACACACACACACACACCCACACACACACACACACAGGGAGGGATGGAGAGCTGTGATAACATTCAAATGAATTTGGTTTATTCTAGATGTAATTCTTTAGATAATGGCCATATCTGCCTAAACAATCCGTTCTGCTTACTGAAGAATATATCAGATCAGAGAACTATATTCTAAAGCAGACCATGTTTGATTCTAATAATGTGGTACAGATAGAACTTGTTGAGTGAACTCATCCATGTTGACAACATGCTGTTTGATACAGAATGTTTTACTCTCCTATGTAATGTGTAACGTTCACCCTATGTGTAACCAAAGTATGGTTTTCTCTGTGCAAATTAAGTATGGTTTTTCAAAGTGTAGATTAATGTGTGTTCAGAAGAAACATGATTATTGTTTTATTCAGTAAAGCACTCGAGGAAGGAGCCGAAGAGCAGAGGAAGAGAAGAAGACTCCAGAATACCATCATTGCCGTCATCCGATTTCACTGACCACGGAAATATATAGGTAAGATTCTGACAAAGATTTGTCAAGCGTTGCATAGGTACAGACAAGTATTATATCAACTGTTGTTGTTATTAACTCTCTAGGAGGCCTAACTCAGTTAAGGACTATGTCAAGGTTATTCAGGAAAATTCTTTCTTAATTGTAATGTTTTTTCTTCAGGTTTTGGAGGCAACAGTACTACAATTGAGAGTTGAATTTTTAACTGGGTCCTGGCACTGGATGGTTTCTGTCCCTAAACAACATTTGACTGAAGATAATAAAAAGAATAACAATAAATGTTTTAGACAAACTTGGTTTTTGTGATAAGAGTATCTTTAACTTCAACAGTTAGAAGAATGTATTTTTTTGTTCCACTTTTCAGTATTTTATCCACCAGATCCCTCACTGTGCCCCACCAACCATTTAAAAAGAAAGATATTGAAATGAAAGATACCCCCCCCAGACTGTTGTTGACATTCAATTGGCACATCCGCATTTGCACTGAGTTGCCATCTTACAGCAACAGCAAAAGTCAATGCTGCATTTCAAACTCATAAAAGACACACCCTCGTCCACTTACCCTCGCCTTAAGCCCTTGGAGGAATCCCCGCGGCCATAGTTGTCGTCGGTCCAGATGATTAGCCAAGCAAGGGAAGTTTGCAATGTAACCCCCTCAGCCCTCGTTTTTAATGGAGTTTGCGAGTGTACAATTATGTTCACTTCGGGGCCTGAAACGCCCCATAATTAAATTTGCYATGATTGTACAAGGAAATGTTCCTRCTTCAGAAGTTCCAGTTAGGCAGGCTAACTTTATTTAGCTAATTAATTTGCTAGCTATCATACAGTAGGCGTATATTAATAATTATATGGTTAATATAAGTAGACATGCAATCATAATTGACTGTAGAGCATATAAACCACCCACAAACTACCGGTGGCTGAAACCACAATCATCGCGGGATGAATGCAAGTGTATACTCGTCAGACGTCATGATACGTCATCAGAAGTGTCTACTTAATTTGAGGGCTGAGGAAAGCAGGCAATGTGTCACGCCTGCTCCCGCTCCCCCTCTCTGGCGCTTGAGGGCGCCAGGCGGCCCATCATTATGCACACCTGTCACCATTGTTACGTGCATCAGCGCTTCATGTGACTCACATGGACTCTACTACCTTATTGATTGCCTCCCCTATATCTGTCACTTCCTCAGTTTCTTCCCCGTGTCTGCATTAATGTTGTTTTGTCCCCCTTGTCCAGACGCTGTCCTTGGTTTGTTTCATGTCTGTTATTTATTAAATATTCACTCCCTGTACTTGCTTCTCGTCTCCCAGTCTGTCCACACAGTGGTTGTATTTGATCGTTTATTGAAAAAGTATGGTTTTCTGCTAACAAAGTCACACAACTACAGAGGACAAACAGGTACACAATAGATGTTTCATAATTATTATTTTTACTCAAGATTTCATTTAAAAAAATGCACCCTCTTCCCCAAAGGTAAAACTATTGTCACATGATCCTCCCCATGTACTGTAAAATTAATTGTACACCCTCCCACCTTATAGAATTAACTCAAAATAATGTTTACGACTACAAATAACAATAACTGTAGTGACCCTGTGTTTTGTGACAGTCAGTGCCACGCAGAGTGACGGGCCAGAAGGGTGAGGGTTCGCCGACCACCACAGACAGACTCACTCTCCCTTCCTGTTTCATTACGATCAGAGCTGGCTGCAGACAATGATCAGCTTGGGGGAAATCAGATTTTGAACATTTTGATGCCACATTTGTAATGATATAAAATACATGCAACACATTTTCCACCAACAGTTTTCTGTGCCAATGCACCACACAACCAATAAACCAAGCATACAGACTTTGGGCAAGMCAATATCATTGTTTGCGTTTTCAACACCACAAATACTGTCAATCTCGACAAATGGAAAAAACATCCCTCCCTACCTTGTAGGCTTACCCATTATCGTAGGCTTACCCAGTATCGAAGGCTTGGCTTGAGAATTTTCGAATGTCATTAAACGTTTGGGTGTTTTGTAACAGATGTCTCTTTCTATTCACAATTGGCCYCTGCACAGTTAGGATTGTTTGATTTTATTTGTCAGTTAAACACACACAAAGATTTTTTTAAAGTGACCTGGATTGCATAATCAAGTCCGGGACTTATTGCTATTGTGGTCCCCATTTTTTACATAAATACATATTAGGGAAAGTATTCAGACACCTTCACTTTTTCCACATTGTTATGTTAGTCTCATTCTAAAATTGATTAAATAGTTTRRCCCCCCCTAAATCAATCTACACACAATATCCCATAATGACAAAGCAAAAACAGGTTTTAGGCATTTTTGCAAATGTATAAAAAAATATATACATATCACATTTACATAACTTGTCAGACCCTTTACTCAGTACTTTGTTGAAGCACCTTTGGCAGCGATTACAGCCTCATGTCTTCTTGAGTATGACGCTACAAGCTTGGCACACCTGTATTTGGGGAGTTTCTCCCATTATTCTCTGCAGATCCTCTCAAGCTCTGTCAGGTTGGATGGGGAGCGTCGCTGCACAGCTATTTTCAGGTCTCTCCAGAGATGTTTGATCGGGTTCAAGTCCAAGATCTGGCTGGGTCACTCAAGGACATTCAGGGACTTGCCCCGAAGCCAATCTTGCATTGTCTTGGCTGTGTGCTTAGGGTTGTTGCCCTGTTGGAAGGTGAACCTTCGCCCCAGTCTGAGGTCCTGAGTGCTCTGGAGCAGGTTTTCATCAAGGATCGATCTGTACTTTGCCTCGATCCTGACTAGTTTCCCTGTCCCTGCCGCTGAAAAACATCCCCACAGCATGATGCTGCCACAACCATGCTTTACCTTAGGGATGGTGCCAGGTTTCCTCCAGATGTGACGCTTGGCATTCAGGCAAAACAGTTCAATCTTGGTTTCATCATACCAGAGAATCTCATTTCTCATGGTCTGAGAGTCTTTAGGTGCCTTTTGGCCATCTCCAAGCGGGCTGTCATGTGCCTTTTACTGAGGAGTGGCATCAGTCTGGCCACTCTACCATAAAGGCCTGATTGGTGGAGTGCTGCAGAGATGGTTGTACTTCTGGAAGGTTCTCCCATCTCCACAGAGGAACTCTAGAGTTCTGTCAGAGTGACCATCGGGTTCTTGGTCACCTACCTGACCAAGGCCCTTCTCCCCGATTGTTCAGTTTGGCTGGGCGTCCAGCTCTAGGAAGAGTCGTGGTGGTTCCAAACTTCTTCCATTTTAGAATGATGGAGGCCACTGTGTTCTTTGGGACCTTCAATGCTGCAGACATTTTTTGGTACCCTTCACCAGATCTGTGCCTCGACACAATCCTGTCTCTGAGCTCCACAGACAATTCCTTTGACCTCATGGCTTGTTTTGTGCTTTGACATGCACTGTCAATTGTGGGACCTTATATAGACAGGTGTGTGCCTTTCCAAATCATGTCACATCAATTTAATTTACCACAGGTGGACTCCAATCAAATGGTAGAAACATCTCAAGGATGATCAATGGAAACAGGATGCACCTGAGCTCAATATCAAGTCTAATAGCAAAGGGTCTGATCACTTATGTATATAAGGAATTTTTGTCCTGTATTTTWTTTTTTTATACATTTGGGAAAACCTATAAAAACCTTTTTTCGCTTTGTAGTTATGTGGTATTATGTGTAGAATGCTGAGGAAATATGTTTATCAATCAGTTTTAGATTAAGGCTGTTACGTAACAATATTGTGAAAATGTCGAGGGGTCTGAATACTTTCTGAAGGCACTGTATGCCGGCAAGCATGCTATGACACCGACATGCATTTCTCTATGTCAGATGGCTACTGCGTCTGCTATACAAATATAGACGTTTAGAAGGAGGGTAATTCATAAATTCTCGACCAGAATATTTCGTATAAAGATAAGCATTATATTGTTAGATTATAGGAATAACTCTGGTAGGCATGAAACAGTCTTCCTCATCTCGAGTTCAACTGTCAAAGTCAGCTGGAGCGCCAGGGCGCACTGCCATCATATCATTGGCCTGCAGTAGCTAAAGCTTAATAATAGCCACACCATACCAAACCTTCACAAACYTTTCTAAACTTTATTAGGGTAATATCAAAAGTAAGTCAAGCCATTGTTTATAATGTAAACCAGGGAAAAAACGCACTACGCTCCCATGTGCCCCTCTAAATAACCACACAACCCTCCCCAAAGCAACAAAAAAAACATTGACAACCCTCCCCTATTTTTGACCACCCTCCACCCCAGTAAATTTAGATCTGTCCCTAACCATGAATAGGCTATTTTCATAGTGAAAACAACTTAGCATTATTTACGATCATTAACAAAGGMTTACAATGTACCAACCACTGAATCAGTTCGTTTGCATGGCCCGGTTTCCCGGGTGAATGGAGATATTCCTATGGACCAATGGAAGGGTGAACTCCGCTTACGCGCGGCACCGGGCCATGCAAACGAAGTCACCCAATAGCCAATAAGAATGCAAAGATTTCTACTGGGAGACCAATAGTAATGCGGCATTTGCCTGGCGCTCCCAGTCCTACTTGTGTTGAGTGGATCACGGTCTAGGGTGGGACAACAGCTACTGACGTCTCTACATATCCTAGTCGCTCCGGTTCATGTACGTTCAGCAATTTATGTGTCAATTAGAACCGCATGCAACTTGGTTGGTCAATTTGGGGGAAGATTGCGAGTATTTAGGGAAATAACAATTTCCGTGCCACTGACTTAACCGAAATAACAATCAGTAATGGACGAGAAGTGTTTTACGAAGGAGATCGACTTATGGATCGAACAAATCAACGACTGCAAACAGCTGTCAGAGAGCCAAGTCAAAACGCTTTGCGAAAAGGTAAGTTACGGTATACGGGAATATACTTTTCCATTGTAAAATCTTTCAGTGTAACATTCAGGGGGATGATACTATACATATTGCGCAGTTTGTCGCTATCAACACTTGCCAAATAGCTTATAACATAATCCTGTCTAGTTTCAAGAGTGGTTATTTATATAGCCTACGTTCTCGTGTAGGTCTATCTAAAATGTTAGGGGTGTTTTGAGCGTCATACTGTATGTGCTGATGGTATGACTGAGTGTCCTGTGGCAAAATCATTGCGCTTGTCAAAGAAATGTGAAGTATTTTTATTTGTTTGATCTAGTCAAACCATACACACTTGAGTACAGTTGTAAAACAGACATACACACATCCTGGATTCCCACCCTGAGTGAACTGAACTGTGGGACACGACAAGAACTAGGTCAGACAGAACTTTCACTTTATCAAGTCATCAGTACACCACCTAGGGTCTGAGCAGGGATTTAACATCAATCTTCATTGATACTCTTTTCACTTGGCTGTTACACTTATGTATGGGCTTAAATACTCTTTAAAAAAAAAAATATATATATATATATATATATATATATAACCAGGTGTGTCTACTCATGTACTCGTTTGACTTGTTTACAAACAGGTGATTCGTGTCCTGAGATGATTTGTAGGTTAGAGGCCAGGATTACAGTATGGATGAAAATGGTACTCTGCTAGAATTTCCCATTGCCAAATATTCACCACTAGGCTCAGGGGCGAAAATCTGATATCAACCTTGGAGGGGACAATTACATTAKATTTTCTCAAGAGCAATTCCTGAGGGGGACACCAAAAGTAGTGCTGTAACACATAGCATACGTTGTTATATGTTAAATGTATATTGAGGAACCATAATTCCTACAACTGGATAATTGATAGGTACAGTAGTTAACTGAAGGGTTTTCCCAACTTGTTCAAATGTTTAAATCATTATAATTCTACTACTAATAATAGTTATAGCAGTGCTCCTTACCAGTCCAGTATGTATGCAGGTATTCGTACTTACAACCAGCAATATCAAGAAAGGTCAGTAGGTGACAATGGTACTGTACACTGTATGGGTGTAGTTTTCATAAATACAATGAATATGGTGTGATCATATCTAAAAGAATCTCCATTGAGAACCATCACAAAGTTGGTCTCCGTATTGAATTGACCTTTCAATTGGACTTTTTCTGATACATTTATATAGTCATTAAATATGTGCACCTGGCCTGAGTCTACTACAATATCTTTGAAAGAACAAAAAGCTTAAAATAAGTACAGTTCTAAAAGCAAAATAACTACTTCAATGAAAAACCCAAATAAATCAAACAAAATATCCTTCAGTCAGTGTCTCAACTCTTCAAACAGCAGCTATGGACAAGTATGTCGCACAAAGTATGCAATTTTAAATAAAATAACATMAAATAAATWATTTGTAAGTGTACTGAAAACTACTAAACAAAAGAACAAATATCAATTACACCAGGGGTTCTCAAACAGGGGTCCATGGACTAATTGCAAGGGGTCCGTGAAATAAAAAAGTGTAATGAATGTAGTCAGTACCACAAGGTTTCCAGTAAGTTTACATATAATATAGAGGGGGTGGAGGTCCCTGAGGACCGCTCAAAACCTTGCCTGCCTTGCCTCAAAATATGCAGGGGTTCCAGTACCCCAAAAAGGTTGGGAACCACTGCTATACACACTACTGAACAAAAGAACCGAGCATATGTTTGCGGGTTTCCTCAACAACACATCAGTTGCCACTTTCGCACATGCCTCGCCTGTTGTCTCCGACACCCTGTATATAGCCCAATAAACTCCTTGTGAGGGACATGGTCATGGTCAACATAACGCAGACAGACATTTCTCCTGTTCAGCACCAGAGACATCTTGAGTACATCAACAATTAATGAAAATTGTACAATCGGAAGAGACCTAATCTCAGCTGCAATGCCTCGAATGACTATTGGCCATGATGTTCAGAATTTCATTCTGTGCTTTGGGGCCTGTGTACATTGTGGTACGTCTGTTAACCACTTCAGTAAAATGGGATCATCCTCTTCTGCCCTAAGTTTCAAAAATCTGGTATAAATTCCCACTGTCATCCGTGTGGCTCTAAAGGCTTGTCCCTGTCTTACTACATGCCGCACCGAACTAACAATTTTCATCAAGCAATGCTTGCGTCATCCTGCTGTTTACCCACGCGCTGGATAACTGGACACTGATTGGATTTAGCTGGTGTGCTGTTACAATCAAAGTTGGTTGCAGTTTTGATGTGCTGTGAATTTTCAATGCTTTTCTCCAGTTCCTAAATCCTGCCTAATGAAGGCAGCATCTGCTCTTTGGCCAAAAGATGGCTGGCTTGAAAACCCTTGGCTACAGTGAAAACACAACACTCTTTATATGATGGATTATAATGTAGCCAGGGGAAATCGCAAACCATCTCTCTTGAAACGTCAACACTCTGTTGGCAAGAGTTTGCGGTTCTTATAATTGTGGGTGTGGCTGATACGGTTTTGTGCCATCACTGTGGTAACTGGACAATGCTGTGCACTGTCCCTATACTGTGCTGCTGGCAACAAGGGTGACACTTGTCCTGCCGTGGCTGTGACACTGTCCTCTGAAGTCTCTCTCCCTGGCTCTTTCCCTTTCACCACCTAACTGACCACAGTCTGTCTCCTAGAAATAAATAAGGTGTTTGCCGTACTCCTAACTACCGTACCCAAAACTACCCAATAATCACAACAGCAATACCATTGCCTTAACAAATCTTGTTTAGTCCACCAGTTTAAGTTGAGAGTGGGGTATCCATGGCATTTTCCAATTATGTCCCTATTTTACAAGTCAAAAAAATTGAGAACCTTTCATAATGTTGCCAAACAAAGACTCAACAAACTTACCTGGACTCCCTGTCTCTGCCAATCTGTCCCTGCATATCTGTCCCCAGCTCTGCTGTCTGTGTCCCATCTGTTGCCTGCTCTGCCAATGACATCATTGTGAAACATTTCCATTAGCATTTCACTTCTTTCTTATGAACATTTTATCAACTAGTCTTTGAGATATTAGGCTACTAGAGTTCTTACTATGCGTTTTGGTGTACTGACAAATACTCTGATGTCCGTCTTCTTACTTTTTTCTGCCATTTTTCTACCTGGCTGGCTGGCCTAGCTGCACACACACACACTTTACACAACACATGCTGCAACCTTTTGTAATTTAAATAGTTTGTTCTATTGGCTGGCTTCCAACAATAGCTGAATTTGTAAAGCTAGCGAGCACCAATTCCGTTTCTGTGTGTTTGCTTAATAACTTTGCTACCTGGTTAATAAAGGTGAAATAAAATAAAATAAAAAAAGTAACTAGCGACATTTATCTTTTGCAACGAGACCATTATATATATTTAAGACAATGGTAGAAAGAGTGTAGTTCTGTTCTGTTCAGTTTGGACTTCAGTTTTCGCTAACCTTATCACAGGGACGTCGAAGCACTACAGCTGCATGCTGATCTTGGAATAAACTGACGATAGCAAAGATTCCATCTTGACGACGCCACATAAATGGAATAGGTACTAGCTAGCTTGATAGTTAATGTTTGCTTTAGTTTGCGCGCTAGCTCTGCAAATTCAGCTAGTGTGTGAACCCTGCCAACATAAAAATAAATAAATAACATTGCTATGGACCTGCTATGGATTGACTGGATTAACCTCACGTCAGTTACGTACATGTSCCTTTCGGACAGTAGATACGAACCCTCTATTACCTTGCCAGCTAAAGAACTGGCAGTGGATCAAACCATTGTGAGGCAAAGGGCGGAGGGGGTCGCAATCTTTTGAAACTTAAAAACGCGCTATTAAGTGTCTATAATCAGCACAAGTGCTTTCATTGCGTATTATTAATATTATTGAAATTACATAGTTATGTTTACAGTGATATATTGGGGGGGACAAATCATATTTTTCCCAAGATGGGGGGGTCGTGTCCCCCTGGGATGACGACCCCCCCCCGTCCCCCCTGGGATTTCCGCCTATGACTAGGCTACAAGGTGTCAGTGATCACATTCTATTAGCCTGTGGAGTTCAGTCTCAAGTGAGTGGTTTTGCCATTTACTCAATGGTTTCCATTTTGTTGTTGTAATCAGTTTTCTCACAAACCCCTGAACACGTGTTATGAGAATTGTTATCAATGTTCATAAACTTCAATTCATCTACTCAGTCTGCAACCCAGAGTTTGTAAGATTCTGGTTGAATGAAGCAGACAAGAGTCCCAGCTTACAAAAACCAAGTGTTTATTCACGAGAACGTTCTGAAGTCCATTATACAAAGACATCCATTTTATAGCTGCACACATACTTCCACACAAACAGTAGGTATCCTATGCACATACTTCCACACAAACAGTAGGTATCCTATGCACATACTTCCACACAAACAGTAGGTGAGTTTTTTTAATCTTTCTCCATAGTTCTCACCACGGTATCACTACCCAGCCGACAGTTCCATTCCCCCGAGATTAGGGAAACCTTGAAGTACTCCCTATGCCCTGATAAATTCCTCAGAGGCCTAGCCAGGTCGGTCCAAACACAGTTTAACTGTTCTCMGTATCTTTCTTCGGCCCCCACATACAAGTTAAAATCCTGAGCTACGCCTTGCTCAGTCTGTTTTTCCACTATACAGATACATTGTTTAACCTAATTCTGACTAAAACTACACACATCAGATTATAATTTTATGATTCTAATCAATTTCATACAATTATAAGGTTTCAGTGGAATTATTTAATCATTATCTTTCAACATTTAAATTATTTTATCAACATGTCATTGACCAGCTCTTGAACAGTAGGTGTAAGCATAGTAGTGGTGTGGTTTTAGAGCACACATTTGCTCAGTGATGGCTGACACATCCATCCCCTGTGCATTTTGTTAATGTGTTCAGCAGAATGCGCAGCCAGAGTAAATATAGGCTTGGATGTGAGTGATTCTGAGTTGCATCACTACCACATTGTTGCTGGGCTCTGTGACTCAATATAACACTTGTGGAATGGCCTCTGTCTTGGGATACAAATTACAGAATGGGGGAAGAGTGATTTACTGATGAACTTCACACTTTGTTTATTCTGTGAAATCATTCTAGGCTGAAGGTTTTCTTATTACTATTGTCAATTTTCTTATTACACTCTATTGCACTATTTCCTGGTCTGGCACGTTTAATTATTTCACCTTTTTATTTATTTTGGCAAGTTAGTTAAGAACAAATTCTTATTTACAATTTGCCTGCCAAAAGGCAAAAAGCCTCCTGTGGGGACAGGGCTGGGATTTTAAAAAGAAAATATAGGACAAAACAKGCATCACAACATGGTAGCAGCACAAAACATGGTACAAACATTATTGGCCACAGACAACAGCACAAAGGGCAAGAAGGTAAGAGACGACATATCATGCAAAGCAGCCACAACTGTCAGTGTCCATGATTTGAGTCTGAATGAAGAGATTGAGATAAAATGGTCCAGTTTGAGTGTTTTCTTGCAGCTCGTTCATCGCTAGCTCCAGCGAACTGAAAAGAGGAGCGACACAGGGATGTGTGTTTTAGGGAACTTTAACAGAATGTGACTGGCAGAACGAGTATTGTATGTGGAGGATGAGGGCTGCAGTAGGGATCTCAGATAGGGGGTAGTGAGGCATAAGAGGGTTTTATAAATAAGCATCAACCACTGGGTCTTGTGACGGGTATGCAGAGATGACCAGTTTACAGAGGAGTATAGAGTGCAGTGATGTGTTCTATATAAGGAGTATTGGTGGCAAATCTGATGGCCTACTGGTATAGAACATCTAGCCGCTCGAGAGCACCCTTACCTGCCGCTCTATAAATTACGTCTCCGTAATCTAGCATGGGTAGGATGGTCATCTGAATCGGGGTTAGTTTGGCAGCTGTGGTGAAAGAGGAGCAATTACGATAGAGGAAACCAAGTCTATATTTAACTTTACCCTGCAGCTTTGATATGTTCTGAGAGAAGGACCGTGTACTGTCTAGCCATACTCCCAAGTACTTGTATGAGGTGACTACACCTGTGGGAAGAGGGGCTTTCTTCAAGACAAGGTTAAGGGCAGATAAAGCTTGTTGGACACTAAGAAAGCTTTGTTGTAGAGCGTTTAACACAAAATCCGGGAGGGGCCAGCTGAGTATAAGACTGTATCATCTGCATATAAATGGATGAGAGAGCTTCCTACTGCCTGAGCTATGTTGATGTAAATTAAGAGCTTGGGGCCTAAAAATTAGCCTTGWGGTACTCCCTTGGTGACAGGCAGTGGCTGAGACAGCAGATGTTCTGACTTTATACACTGCWKTCTTTGAGAGAGGTAGTTAGCAAACCAGGCCAAAAACACCCTCAGACACCAATACTCCTTAGCCGGCACACAAGAATGGAATGGTCTCCCGTATTAAAAGCTTAGGGCAAGTCAATAAAAATAGCAGCACAACATTGCTTAGACTCGAGGGCAATGTTGACATAATTTAGGAACTTTTAAAGTTTGCCTTGACACATCCATAACCTGCGTGGAACCCAGATTGCGTACCACAGAGAATACTATAGACATCAAGAAAGCCAGTTGATTATTGACAAGTCTTTCCAACACTTGATAAACAGGGGAAATTGAAATTGGCCAAAAACAGTTAGGATCAGCTTGAGCTCCCCCTTTTTAAATACATGACCCCCATGGCTGCCTTCCAAGCAAGGGGAACCTCCCCAGAGAGGAGCGACAGGCTTGGCGATGATGGGCGCAGCAACCTTAATGAAGGGTCTAAACCATCTGACCCAGATGTTTTTTGTGGGTCAAGTTTAAGGATCTCATTTAGCACTTCGGACACAGTGACTGCCTGCCAGGAGAAACTTTGTAGCGTGGGAGGAGCATRAGGGCTAGTTGCATTAGAAGGGGTGGGAGATGAGAAAATGTTGGCAGGGCAAGGAGGCATGGCTGAGGCAAATAGGAATCCTGACTTAATGAAGTGGTGATTTAAAGAGCTCAGCCATGTGATCCTTGTCAGTAACAACCACATCAACATTTAAGGGACATGGGCAGCTGTGAGGAGGGTTTATTCTCCAGGTCTTTAACCGTTTTCCATAATTTCTTGGTTAGAACTGCTCCTTAAACMAATTAACTTTGGCCTTCCGGGTAGCCTGAGTGCACCTATTTGTAATTCGCCTGAATGAGAGCCAGTCAGGCTGAGTATGCGTGTGCCGAGCCTTTCGCCAACTGGAATTCTTGAGGTGGAGTAACTCTGCCAGATTACGGTTTAACCAGGGGCCGTTTTTTAAATGTGTTTTCTTTATGGGGGTGTGTTTGTAAAGGCCGGGAGAGATCTTAGGGCATTTAGGGGACAGGCCGGTGCTGATGGTGGACGATTACACCCAGCAACAGTCAACGAAGAGCTATTTGAAAGTTTAATGCTTAAAACATAAATTTGTTTGGGGACAGACTTGGTGGAGACATCCAAGCACTGAAGGTGATCCTTGGTAAAGATTGCCACTCCACCTTTGGAAGATCTGTCTTGCTGAAAATGTTATAACCAGAAAGGTTAACATCAGTATTCAAAACTCTTTCTTAACCATGTCTCAGTAATGACCAACACAACTAGATTGGTGCTGTGAACCCCCACTTTCAATTGATACATTTTAGGTAATAAGCTTTTAGTGTTAACGTGCAGAAAACCCAGGCTTTTACGAGAGCAGAAATCAGTGAAACAGATCAGAGCACAAGTCAGAATTGGTGCTAGCAACAGTATATGGGCTATGGTGTACATGCACATTTCCAGGTATCATCAGCAGTAATACAATCAGGGCACAGCAGAGGACAGGGAGAGCTCTGCAGTGTTGATTTATGACGTTTGAATGCGCATTTAGATGGCAACAAGATCATATTGTTCAGCAATTTCATCAGGTAACATGAATACAAAGCCAGCGAGTGGCGGATAGAATAGGATGGGAGGCCAGGAGTCTGTGTAKCCAATAGAGTTCCGAGTGTGGGAACAAACYGACTGTATCACAGTTGGYTAAACAAGCAAGTTCATAGTCAACAAAGCATGCAGGAGTCCTGAGGCAAATAGCATTAAGCACAAGAAAAAATATATAATGACTTGGGGCTAGCCATTGTAAGTAGGGATGCACCGATATTACATTTTTGGCTGATACAGATATCCAATGTTTTTCTTGCCAAAAAAACGATACCGATATTTAAAATTGTAGCGGCCTTTTAAGCATTCTAGTGCAGTTAAATAGTTGAAACACACACTGACCAAAAAGTTATTTTGTTGTAATTTATGTATGTCCCCATTACCACTAAAACATAATCAAAACATGTTTATTTCACTTACTTGCTGTGCTGTTTTGTTGTTCAGTCGTTTCATTCTCAACCAGGATTTCATCATACATGTCAAGCAGTGATGTTTCAGCTCTGTCTGGCCTCTTCTGTCGTGGGTTCTCTTCCTCGGTGCTCACTGTCTATTTCCGTCTTGTCCAGCTGTCTAACATTTCACGTAAACCCTGTTTCTTGTCTGCATCGAAGTAGCGGCCCTTGTACCTAGCATCGAGCATGGTGGCGACACCGTAGAGGTTCAGAATGCCACCGACTCACTTGTTCTTAGCCTCTAGTAGAGTACTTTTGCACAGTTGATGAGCTTATTTCTCGAGTCAGTTGTTTTGAATGGAGCTAGGCGTGTGTTCATGTTTCAAACTTGTTCTCAAATGCCATTGAAATAGCAGCAGCGGTATGAGAACCAGCACATTCTTGAGCATGAATGCTAATAATAGCAGCACAAAGATAACAAAAAGGCCATATGCAACGATCTTTGAAACTTCAAAATAGATCCACACCGCAGACATTGTGGGCTAGGTTAGGAATGCTGTGTAGCTCTTTTTGTGGCATTATGTCATCTACCTACGTTTATTTAGGTATGCACATCAGCTTTTACATCGGTGTTAAACTAGACATCGGGCCGATGTTGTCATTTTTAGCTAATATCGCCTACTCCGATATGCTTACCGATCGTGCATCCCTAATTGTAAGTTCAGAGTCACTCGCCCCAACAGCGCGTGTGTGTGGTGGAGGCGAGCGACACCTCGGGGGAGAGGGGGCAGTGTGGCGGGGGTACCTGTACCAGACAGAGGGAGACAGGTCAGGGCACATGGTGAACAGATCGCCAGGTGGAATCCAAGCAGCAGGCAACAGGAGTAGGTGTCACACCCACTTGGGAGAAGTGTTTTTTTMMTTTMMTTTTTTCTCTCCCCCCGGGAGGCAGATTCCTTGTAGAAAATCGCAGCTACCTAACGTAGCTAGCAAGTCTCCGTTCTGTTTTTTTCCCACGTGGAAAAGGTCGTTAGCTAGCTATATTTCTTCATTTCCGGCGTATGGTACTTTACGACGTGTAAATATCTGACTTAAATTAGTTTGAGTGCCACCTTGTATCATATTTTTGCTCAATTACTATTCTGTTTTTATTTTTACTACTCTTTGTTTTCACTTTCTGTATTGTCGAAAGGTGACCTGTAAGTAAGCATTTCATTGCACTGTGTATGACGAATTAACGAACTTGAGGTTTTTAGCTGATGCCAGCAAGGCATATCTTTAGTAGGTGCGGTTATGAGGGGTGAGGCATTTACATCATCCATTCAATATAGACATGTCGATCAGTTGTTTTAGGTTACTGATGAAAGATCTGTCTTCTGAGGTCATACCATATTGTAAGCTGTATTGACTCTATATACTATATTATGTTTACCAATGTTCTAAGTCCCACTGACCTACAATAGTTTGTCGGGTTCTGGCCCTTATCTGATTCTTTTAATTGGTAATTTCCTCTCAAATTAATTTGGAAACGTATCGGGTTTGTTTAATATGCCTTGGTTGTGCTGTTTCTCTTCTCAATCTGCCAGTGTCTCTCCCTTGTTTTCTCAGTGCGTTGCTGCCTGTAGCAGAGATCTCTCGCTCATCTCTGACCCACACAGTGACACAGCCCTGCTCTACTCTATGCCTGCTCCTCTCCAAATGGGATTCATGCTCTAAAAGCTCCTTATACCACTCAACCCCCAGTGTCGTTCTGCCAACAATTTATTATCCCAGCCAGACACTTCAAGGAGCATCTCTACTGTTTTTTTAAAATGAATTTGTTCCTTGAATGGTCTGGAGACGGGCCTAGGCATATGTTGCCACTTTTTTCAAAGACCAACACTGATGCTTTTTGAGGGGGGAGGGGGAGATTGCATGCAGAGTTATATTTGTTGCCAATGCAATCAGGTGCATTATATAACAGCAGTGGACTTTTCTGCTATAATATTATCTGCTTTGCCCCCAGCAGGCCTTATTGTTCTTCTTAGAGCTGCCCTTCACAGTCCACTGGTTTCTAGGAACTGCATTGCAATTCAACTAGCTTGCCAAATGTCATTGGTCTATTTTCTTGGGGACGTTACCGGTGGGAAGGGAGGCTCTCAAARGTTTTGCAACGTAGCCTACAACATAGCCTTATGTTTGTTTTGTCCAGGGTAAGGAGAAACTTTGCCTAATTGTGTGTGGTTTTGTCCAGGCGAAGGAAATTTTGACCAAGGAATCCAACGTGCAGGAGGTCCGATGTCCTGTTACAGTGTGTGGAGACGTCCACGGCCAGTTCCACGACCTCATGGAGCTCTTCAGAATCGGAGGGAAGTCTCCAGACACAAACTACCTGTTCATGGGKGACTACGTTGACCGAGGCTACTACTCTGTAGAAACTGTCACACTACTTGTAGCACTTAAGGCAAGTATTGTTAACGTGCACTTGGAATTTTGAATGACCATTCATATTTGAACTTGCCCTACGAGAGTGCTCAATGATAATTTTACACAGGGCTTTGTGATGCCAAAGTAATATAATGCTAAGACACACATTCAGAATGCCCTGGTAGGCTATTCATCCAACAGTGCTGTTTAGTAATCCCCTGTATTTTGAACATTGATCGCAGGTTAGGTACCGTGAACGCATCACAATCCTTCGGGGGAACCACGAAAGCAGACAAATCACACAAGTGTACGGCTTCTACGACGAGTGCTTAAGGAAATACGGCAATGCAAACGTATGGAAATACTTCACAGACCTCTTCGATTACCTTCCTCTCACGGCCTTGGTAGATACTCAGGTAAGAGGTGTTAAATTAATCTTTTAAGTATCCCTATGTCTTTGTTATTACGGGGCTATCACTCTGTTATTAGTGTGCCTTGTGCAGGAGTCTCGTTGTTGATGAACCTGGCCTGAGTGGAATGGCAACCATGTGTTGTGCTAATACGGTTGAGTAAATGTTGTTAAACTAGATCCTTGTCGTTGTGTCATTTTGAGGTTTCACACATTTAATCCACATGAGGTTGAATCTGCAGTGCTTTAACTGTTGTATGCTGTAAATAAAAATTCCCTCAAGGGTATGTATGTTATGTCTCAGCCAAACTGTTAGAGTCAGAACCAATATTTAAATGATCATGTAAAATGTTCTGTTTTCTTTCCCTTCTAAGATATTCTGTCTTCACGGAGGCCTGTCTCCGTCCATAGACACGTTGGATCACATCCGAGCGCTGGACCGTTTGCAGGAAGTGCCACACGAGGTACATGGCTCAACAACCCTGCTTCTGAGCATACTCWGCTGATTCATTGCTGCTAGTTAGAAGTAACTTTTAGGTACAGGTCTAGGATAAGTTTGTCTGCTCCTAATCCCAACTTCAACCATTTGGTCGAAAAACACAACTGACCATATTGACTTTCGATCCTACTCTATCTTATTGCCTCCCCCGCTCTGTGACCTTATTCACCATATATATCTTTATCCATATCTTTATTACTATGCTGGTTACACACGTCTCCTCTTTTCCACAGGGACCCATGTGTGACCTGCTGTGGTCAGACCCAGATGACCGTGGGGGCTGGGGCATCTCCCCCAGGGGGGCCGGCTACACCTTTGGCCAGGATATATCCGAGACATTTAACCATGCCAACCGACTTACCCTGGTCTCCAGAGCTCACCAGCTGGTTATGGAGGTAAGCTGTCTGTCGCTGATTCGACATGCTTGAAAGGTGATCATAATGTATGAAAGTTTATCTGAATGCATTAAGTTAGCCACCTCATTCAGGTTGATGCATATGTACTATAAAATGATGTCTGTAGGACTGTCTCAGATTTCTGATTCACTACTACACTGTTCTCCTGTTTTTTTTTTTTTTTTTTTTCTTTCTATAGGGTTACAACTGGTGCCACGAGCGAAACGTGGTAACTATATTCAGTGCACCAAATTACTGTTACCGTTGTGGTAACCAGGCATCTATCATGGAACTCGACGACACCCTGAAATACTCCTTGTAAGCATATTGATTACCGTTCCATGAATGGGCAACTGTCCTCAGTTTGTTGCTCTACCAGCAAGGTCCTCTAGTTCTGGAGGAGGAAGTAAAAGAGCATCTGTTAAATGACCTAAATGTAATGATCCATCAACTCTCAACAGGATTTTAGATTWAAAACAAGGTGTTTGTTTTCCAGCCTGCAGTTTGACCCTGCGCCTCGTAGAGGGGAACCCCATGTCACCCGTCGCACCCCAGACTACTTCCTGTAAAACCTCACCACTTGTACAGTATTGCCATGATTTATGAAAGTACCTTCAGCATCCAAAACCATGGAAGAGGGGGGCAGGGTTGGGCGACACAGCAAAACATCAATGTACATAATTGTATTCACACCACTATTTAAGCATTCACATAACATCTGTACATGGACCAAAAAGTGTTACAAAATTCTCCAAGTTCTCCAAGGACTCCAATTCCTTACTACTCTGGCTCTACTCCCCCGTTTCAAATCTCAGGATTAGCACAGTAACCAAGTTTTGTTAATTGAAACATTTTCAATCCAATGCACCAAGGCTGATTTTGTGAATCCGCACATTTTTCAGTTATTTTTTTTAACCTGTTTGCACTTAAAAACATATACATTGGACTTTTTTTAAAATCTCTATCAAATCACCAGGCAGGTCAAAACTACATCCCACCAAAACAAGCTGAAYTTTTAGGTGGCCTTTTCAAATGGCTCTTACACTAAAAAGGGCATTATCATATTACAACCTCAGGGTGGAAATGTATATAAAGCACAGGAAAATCACATTTGAGCGGACTGGGCCTTTGTGTTTTTACAAGTCAGAAGATGGCTGTTAAACTCTACAGAATGTTGTGGGGTTTTTTGTCTTAAAAAATATATTTAGTCACCAAGTTTTTGCTGGGTTAAACAGATGCCCTTCCAATTGTGTGTGGCAGACAGATCAAGAAATGCCATTGGAAACAGTCACACACTAAATCATAATAATGAGGAGTGCGTTTGTATTGAGGGATCCTGTTGAATAAAGAATTYAGTTGCTCCTGGACTTGTGACATGTTTACTCAATTGATTTTATGGCTTCATCTCATAATGTTGATGGACTTGATGAATAATGATTCTGTTATCTAAGTGATGGCACAATATGTTGACCAAACTATGATTGATTGTAGGTGAAGTGAGACAGCTTCCATGGATGCTGAGGATATTTTGTTACGTCATTATGTCCCTTAGTCTCATTTTCACATAGCTAAGCAATAACTGCACTGATTATTTTAATCGTACTGTAGGGATAAATACTTCGGATCCAACAACCATTAAACCACTGCTAATTTCCCAAAAAATGTGTAATTGTTGATGGGTGTAGAAGGTAACATGGAAATATACAAATTATGGTGAAAGAGTGCCATCTCATGATAGGACTCGAAGTTACAACCCGGAATGTGTGTCAAGGTAAAGATTTAGAGCTACATGCGATAGATGAAAAGCAGTAACGTAAACTCGTACATCGCCTTGGTCCGTACAATTGCCCTTATTTTAGCGCCCCAAAAACGTAATACTTCCAGATCAACTAATGTCAATACCATTGAAAAGCACAATTTCTCCCCTTTCCAACATTCAATTATATGACCTAAACGCTGCCCGTTTCGGGTCTTTTTAAAAATGGCGGGTGGGGAAGCGAAACTAATGCGTGAGTGAGGAGAGATGTTGTGTGGGAAAATTGCTTCTTTTTTTTCACTCGATCTGTCCAACTTATCACCTCTAAAATGTAAATAAAACACGAGTTTATATAATGTGTCATTACATACCTATTTGAAGGTTTGTGTCGAATTTGAATCGGGTTTTTAGGGCGGTGCTTAAGTGATCTTAGAAGTAAACAGCGGCTTTGAGAATGATGATCGCATGCAATGATGACGCAAAAAATGACTAGGTATCCCCCTTACCCCTGTCATTGTCCATTTCTTGTTTTTAAACGATGAGAGAAGTGCTACACCAGGTGGAGAGAGATTGTAAGACAGAAATAGTTGCTTTWTGCGTCATGCTGTACGTTACGACATGACARGTCACGATGTAACGGAGGGTCCGTTTTTTCAACTTTTCTCCAATACTATAGAACCATTACCATGTCGATCAACGCTTGAATAGAAACCTAGTTCACACCCCCGATTTTGAAGTCAACACAGTCGCTACAATCCCATTAGTTTTCTTTGTAGCCTCGTTTGAATGTTGCGGTTGCGCACATTTGTACGAATGGGGTGAGTTTACGTTATCGTATCGTCATACCTGAGGAAAAGTGAAGATACCTAATAGAAAATGASTCAYGTGAAAGTCACCCAGTAAAAAAGTATTTGGTTTTAAATATAGTTAAGTATTTAAAGTATACGTTTCAAATCGTTTATATTAAGCAAACTAGATGGCACTATTTTCGGATTTTTGTTTAAATTTACGGCTAGCCTGGGGCGATCTCTAACACTCAGACAATTTATAAACAAAGCATGTGTGTTTAGTGAGTCCGCCAGATCAGAGGCAGTAGGGATGACTAGGGATGTTTTCTTGATTAAATACATACATTTTACAATTTTCCTGTCCTGCTAAGCATTCTAAATGTAYCGAGTACTTTTGGGTGTCAGGAAAAAATTACCTTATTTTCTTTAGGAATGTAGTAAAGTAAAAGTTTTCAAAAATATAAATAGTAAAGTACAGATACCGCAAATAAACGTAGGTACTTTCCATCAGTGCTGTACCTACTATTCAAGTAAGGTTCCAACAAAGGGTAAGCCAACAATCACTGACATGGCGTTCAAAAATAATATTCTAATTGGCAAACAATAGTACTGCACAAAGAGTGAAACAATTACGCTGATTTGTTTTATTACGCTGGGACCATTGATTGACAGCCTACAGCATTAAAGAGTAACATGGGTAGATATAATTTTATACATTTTGGACGCAAAAATGTACAGAAATGTAACGTTACAAAATATTAACATATTAGCAWAAAAATAGATACTGGGTGAAATTCTGTTAACGTAGCTAAATGGGGAAAATCACTCCTATTGTACAGGCATATCACAAGACTACTCATTTGTTTCCCCCACATTTGACAAAGCGAAAGCTTAGTTGGCTGGCCATTAATATAGTTCCACTGACTGCCTGTGCTTCGGTTTGGCCCTGTTGACGTTTAAAAAATAATTATCTGAATTTGKTTTAAAAACATTCACAGTAAGTAACGGGCATTTACATATGATGTAGTTATGTCTTTGTGAAATAATGGTTGTTTTGAATGTATTCGTATGTCTAGCTAAATGGAAATAGGTTGAATATGGTTGCTAGTAAGACGGGGCCTTGCTGACAACGCTGAGTTAGCTAGCCGCGTTAGCTTTGTTTTCTGGCTGTCGTTCGCAGTAACAGTTACTGTTAACAAAAAGTAAGGTTATTATTGCTAAATGTTAAGCGAAACGCTAGCGTTGAGTCCATCTTATTTCACCATTGGACTGCTTCAGACTCCCTGTTTTGTTGACAGTTGCCCAGACAGTAACGTTAGCTGGAATCGAGGTTAGTTCATGTAATAGTAAACCTGTAACTTACTAATGGTAACTAGTAAGTTAGTGCGTGAACTGGTAGTTAGGGAATTAGCTTGCTACCGTTAACTAYCTAAGTTACCTGTCTACCATAACATGTTTTAAAATCTTACATTGCAAGTGTTTCGGGAACGTTAGGTACCTACAGGCGTTAAGATACTTCGCTAGTTAGCGAACGTTAACGTTAGTAGRTAACAGCATCCAGGGAAATTGCCTTCTAGCTAACATTAGCTAGCCACCTTAACTAATGTCGCTAACGTCAGCTAACTGTTAGCTACTTGGTTTGTTAGCCAAGTAGGTCCCTGTGTCACCTAGCGATATAACATGTACTTTATGGCCCCTGATATTAGTCATCACTCTGCTAGGTAACGTTTACGCCTGAAACTGACAACCGTTTTCCTGTTATTTTACAGATGCCAACAATTAAACTGCAAAGTTCAGATGGGGAGATCTTTGAGGTGGATGTGGAAATAGCAAAGCAGTCTGTGACAATAAAGACAATGCTGGAAGGTATGTATCTAGCTATGTACTCTGTAGTTATGCGGTTGTAACATGAGGTTGAACATCATTGACGTAGCCTACATAGCTATCAGTACATATTGCACAGTTCAGACGGTAAAATACATTTATCAAAACTGTCTTGCAGTATCTCAGTGCACTTGTCTAATGGTTGTCTTTGACAGATTTGGGTATGGATGATGAAGGAGATGATGATCCAGTCCCCCTCCCGAATGTGAATGCGGCTATCCTCAAGAAGGTAAGTGGAGTGGACTCACTMTCACACATCCCATATCTGGTGCAATGGACTGAGGGACAGGTAAACTGTGTGGAGATGGCCATGGAGAACCTTAGTAAAGTGCCTGCTCCCAACCAGAGCTTGCTTTATTATCTATAATTCCATTCTCTGTTATATTGTACATTCATTCTATCCATAGTGGTACAATTCAATTGAACCCAAACCAGGCTTGGCTTTTCTCCTAGAAGTGCAACATTTTGGCACAATTTGAAACCGATAAAAGTTAAACTTGTAGACAGAAGGATGGTCTCAAACCTGTAACATAGATCCTTACCTATGTGGGAGGCACTGTGAGAGTCCACGCTGATTGTAGGGATAGTTGTCCTTAGGGATGATCACTACAGTCCAGTGTTCATGTGGTCAATGGATGATTTGAAGAGTGTAACATAACAAAAGCGCCTCTCATAATCACTATAAACGAAATGGTGGGATTGTCTGCATCAGGTGTTTCGTCCATCCAACCAGTGCTAGTTGGATTAATACTGTGTGAAGGGTTGTAGGATTAAAGTTGACTTTTGTTATTTCCTCCCTGKCAGATTGTACAATGTCTTGTGCATGCGTCTCTCCAACTGAGAGACAAGCTGCTTTGTTCAGCAACTGTATCCATGTAATTAATAGATTTAATTTTGTTTGGGGAATTACATTTTGTTTGGGGAAATGTGTTTGCATAGTTAGACAACTTACATGTCCTGCCTGGCTTGTGGTGAAACCTGTACTGAAACCTGAAGTTCAAGTAAAATGGAAAACCAATCTTGATGTCTGTCCTTAGGCTGTCAGTTTGGCTCTGACATCTGTAGAATAGCATTTCTATCTCTCTGCCAGAAGCATGAAGCTCCAAACAGAAACCTTCCTGTGTGCTCTGTGACCTCCTTCCTCAACTTAGGCCTTTGGAAACGGGACTGGATGGAAGAAGGACGCCTTCCATGTCTGACTGTTGATTCGCTCAGTGTGCTTGGACTAGTTGTTCTTCACTTTCCTCCCTACAGGTGATCCAGTGGTGCACCCACCATAAAGATGATCCCCCTCCCCCTGAGGATGACGAGAACAAGGAGAAAAGGACGGATGACATACCCGTCTGGGACCAGGAGTTCCTCAAAGTGGACCAAGGGACCCTCTTCGAACTTATTCTAGTGCGTACATACCGCCTCACACTCACAGGTAGTRTAGCGGTTAAGAGCGTTGGGCCAGTAACCGAGAAGTTGCTGGTTGGAATCCCCGAGCCGGCAAGGTGGAAAAATCTGTTGTTTTGCCCTTGAGCAAGGCAGTTAACCCCCAACCACAACAACTGCTCCCCGGGTGCCCGATGACGTGGACGTCGATTAAGGCAGCCCCCCACACCTCTGATTTAGAGGGGTTGGGTTAAATGCGGAAGACGCATTTCGGTTGAATGTATTCAGTTGTGCAACTGACTAGGTATCCCCTTTCCCACTCACAGAAAGAGTTTGACACCTGCACACTTACAAGGAGGAAGTGTCTCAGATCTTGAATTTAATTTAGGCGATGGTTAGCTCGCTGAACATACTGTTGTACAGCACTAGTAAAGTGCTTTGAGTGACAAGTAGGTGCTTAATAACATGTTATAATTAGAGGTAGTAGTTCATTACTAAAGGGCCTTACACACAGGGAGTCCATAACGCCAGCGACACCGCCCAGTTTATAAAGCATCAAACTCTGGTGGTACAAGTAGTGGCTGTTATGATACCTCTGGATTATCCCAAAAAACACAACCCAGAAAAAGGCATCCAGCCCCTGTAATTTGATTGGTCAATGAGGGGAGGCAAAAGTAACATTTTTGTATTTATTTTTTACCTTGAGCGTCCAATAAATTCCCTATGTAGGCGGCAAGTGAAGCCCCTACCTGTGGTAGTGTCACGGTGCTAATCTGCCGCCAGCTTTGCATAGAAACACATGGGGGCGGCTGCATTTTCTTTTCCTGTCTGTATGCGGCTCAGGAAGTATCAGGTATGTGCGTATTACATGAAACAAGCACACTTAATGCATTGGTTATTTTGCAGGGATTGTGCAAAACATTTTTGTAGTGCTGGGGGCTTTTAGGAACTGTGACACAAGTATATAATTTGAGCAGCAGGTTTGACCCAGCTCTTGAAACRTGTTTACATAGCATAAGCTTAGGGCTGAAATAGTTCACGTGGAAGCCAGGCATGTCGAAGCATTTGCAGTTGCTWTCATTCATCCTCATTCTCTTATTTTTTATCTTATTTTATGTTTAGGCRGCAAACTATTTAGACATCAAAGGACTGCTAGATGTCACCTGCAAGACGGTGGCCAACATGATCAAAGGAAAGACCCCAGAGGAGATCAGGAAGACGTTCAACATCAAAAATGACTTCACAGAGGAAGAGGAAGCCCAGGTAATAAGGCCTTTTGTGGTTCTCAGGACGCCTCCCATATGGCACTCTATTCTCTACCAGTGGTTCCCAAACTTTTTATAGTCTCGTACCCCTTCAAACATTCAACCTCCAGCTGCGTACCCCCTCTACCACCAGGGTCAGCGCACTATCAAATGTTGTTTTTTGCCGTCATTGTAAGCCTGCCACACACACTATACGATACATTTATTAAACATAAGAATTWGTGAGTTTTTGTCACAACCCGGCTTGTGGGAAGTGACAAAAGAGCTCTTATAGGACCAGGGCACAAATAACAATATAATCAATAATTTTGCTCTTTATTTAACCATCTTACATATAAAACCTTATTTGTTAATTGAAAATTGTGAATAACTCACCACAGGTTAATGAGAAGGGTGTGCTTGAAAGGATGCACATAACTCTGTGATGTTGTATTGGAGAGAGTCTCAGTCTTAAATCATTTTCCACACAGTCTGTGCCTTAATGTTTTCATGCTAGTGAGGGCCGAGAATCCGCTCTCACATAGGTACGTGGTTGCAAAGGGCATCAGTGTCTTAACAGCGCGATTAGTCAAGGCAAGACACTGAGCGCAGCCCTATCTCGAAGTCTGGCACTGGCTTCTGATTTAAATTAAATTTTTACTGAACCGCTTGTTGCAATTTCGATGAGGCTCTCTTGTTCAGATACCGGTAAGTGGACTGGAGGCAAGGCATGAAAGGGATAACGAATCCAGTTGTTTGGGTCATCCGTTTCGGGAAAGTACCTGRGTWATTGCGCACCCAYSTCACTCAGGTGCTTCGCTATATCACATTTGACATTGTCCGTAAGCTTGACTTCATTTGCACACACAAAATCATATAATGATGGAAAGACCTGTGTGTTGTCCTTGTTAATGCAGACAGAAAAGAGCTCCAACTTCTTAATCATAGCCTCAATTTTGTCCCGCACATTGAATATAGTTGCGGAGAGTCCCTATAATCCTAGATTCAGATCATTCAGGCGAGAAAAAACATCACCCAGATAGGCCAGTGGTGTGAGAAACTCGTCATCATGCAAGCGGTCAGACTAGTGGAAATTATGGTCAGTAAAACATTTTTTAACCTCATCTCTCAATTCAAAAAAACGTGTCAATACTTTGCCTCTTGTAAAAGTTTTACATGGTCGCTGCCCATATCATTGCATGATGCAGAAAATACACGAGAGTTCAGGGGCCTTGCTTTAACTTCTCTGCGCTACGGATCCCTTTTACGGGATCATTTTCCTAAACAACCGCTMAATTGCAGGGCGCAAAATATTACWAAAAATATTTATAATCATGCAATCACAAGTGAAATATACCAAAACACAGCTTAGCTTGTTGTTAATCCACCTATCGTGTCAGATTTMGAAAATATGCTTTGCAACGAAAGCAATCTAAGCTTTTGTGAGTGTATCAATCAATGCTAGAACAGTTAGCCTTATATTAGCTTGGTTAGCTTGGTTCAATATATCCACATAATTTTCCTACCTCATGATGCCATCTCTTTTGTGAAGTGCACCAGTCCCTCCTGCAGCAAAGCACCCCCACAACATGATGCTGCAGCCCCCGTGCTTCACGGTTGGGAAGGTGATCTTTGGCTTGCAAGCCTCGCCCTTTTTCCTCCAAACATAACGATGGTCATTATGACCAAACAGTTCTATTTTCTTTTCATCAGACCAGAGGACATTTCTCCAAAAAGTATGATCTTTGTCCCCATGTGCAGTTGCAAACCGTAGTCTGGCTTTTTTATGGCGGTTTTGGAGCAGTGGCTTCTTCCTTGCTGAGCGGCCTTTCAGGTTATGACGATATAGGACTCGTTTTTACTGTGGATATAGATACTTTTGTACCCGTTTCCTCCAGCATCTTCACATGGTCCTTTGCTGTGCTGGGATTGATTTGCACCTATCGCACCAAAGTACGTTCATCGCTTGGAGACAGAATGAGTCTCATTCCTGAGCGTTATGATGGTTGCGTGGTCCCATGGTGTTTATACTCCGTACTATTGATTCAGCTGCGGGATCGGGGCACCACCAGTACAGAGCTTGCTCAGGGATGGCAGCAGGCAGGTGTTAGTGCATCTGCACGRACAGTGAGGCGAAGACTTTTGGAGGATGGCCTGGTGTCAAGAAGGGCAGCAAAGAAGCCKCTTCTCTCCAGGAAAAARATCAGGGACAGACTGATATTCTGCAAAAGGTACAGGGATAGGACTGCTGAGGACTGGTGTAAAGTKATTTTCTCTGGTGAATCCCCTTTCCGATTGTTTGGCGGCATCCGGAAAAAAGCTTGTCCGGAGAAGACAAGGTGAGCGCTACCATCAGTCCTGTGTCATGCCAATAGTAAAGCATCCTGAGACCATTCATGTTTGGGGTTGCTTCTCAGCCAAGGGAGTGGGCTCACTCACAYTTTTGCCTAAGAACACAGCCATGAATAAAGAATGGTACCAACACATCCTCCTAGAGCAACTTCTCCCAACCATCCAAGAACAGTTTGYTGACGAACAATGCCTTTTCCAGCATGATGGAGCACCTTGCCATACGGTAAAAGTGATAACTAAGTGACTCGGGGAACAAAACATTGATATTTTGGGTCCATGGCCAGGAATCTCCCCACACCTTAATCCATTTGAGAACTTGTGGTCAATATTTAAGAGCCGGGTGGACAAACAAAACCACTCAAACTCTGACAAACTCCAAGCATTGATTATGCAAGAATGGGCTCGCATCAGTCAGGATGTGGCCCAGAAGTTAATTGACAGCATGCCAGAGCGGATTGCAGAGGTCTTGAAAYAGAAGGGTCAACACTGCAAATATTGACTCTTTGCATCAACTTCATGTAATTGTCAATAAAAGCCTTTGACACTTATGAAATGCTTGTAATTATACTTCAGTATTCCATAGTAACATCTGACAAAAAATATCTAWTGACACTGATGCAGKAAACTTTGTGGAAATTAATATTTGTGTCATTCTCAAAACTTTTGGTCACGACTGTATACCAGGAACTGTGCCAGGCCCGCCACGTCTGACACATCCAGCTGTAACGCATATAATTCACTGGCTTGTACGCGAAGTAGTAATTGTTTCAAAACATCTCCTGCCATGTCACTGATGAGTCGTGAAACAGTGTTGTTTGATGAAYGCATTGTCTGTATAGTTTTTTGGGCCTTTTCCTCCAGCATTGTTCCAGCCATATCCACAGCAGCAGGAAGAATTAAGTCCTCCACAATAGTATGGGGCTTGCCTGTCTTAGACACTTGGTAGCTCACTATATAAGACGCTTCTAGCCCCTTCTAATTAATGGTATCTGTTGCTTTTATACATGTCTTACAACTCGAAATTCGTCTTTATTCTCGCTCAAACTCCCGTGGCTTAATTTTTTAAATGGTCATGCTTTGTTTCTAAATGTCTGCGCAAGAGTGGAGGTTTCCAGTGAGAGAGTAACAGTTAATGTGATTGGATGTTAATTATTTGACTAGGCTACCTGTATTTGACATTCTGTTGTTATTTCACTGAACACTAGATGGTTTTATGTTATTTTTGGCAGTGAAACGAGGCTACTCGGGCGAGAAAAAAACCTCACATGTATAGCCCTGTTAGAAAATATAAATGTACTGTTTGAAAATGTGAAGTATTAAAAAATAACTTATATAATTTGCGTACCCCAGTTTGGGAATACCTGCTCTATACTATTCTAGTCTATACAGTGCCTTACTTTTGATTTGACCAGAGCCCGTGGTGCACTATAAAAGGAATAGGGTGCCATTTGGGTCATAACCTCAGTCCTGAACACAGAGCTCCTGTGATAATATGCATCTGACTGATGTGACACTGTGTGTTGCCTTTCCATTGTCTCCCCCCTCAGGTACGCAAGGAGAACCAGTGGTGTGAAGAGAAATAGAGGAGGATGCTGCCAACACTAACACACTGAAAGGATTGTTCCAGTAATTGGTTGCACTGCGTTGTTCATACTTGTTAATATTACATTTAGTCTATTAGAGTGACAGATCTCCCCCCGTGTACTCATAGCATGACCATTTCCATTGCTTGTATGGTGCGAAATAATAAAAATAGTAGCTATTTCATGTTTTTACACATTTTACTTCACTTTATATTCACATGAGAGTCTGGGTATTCTTTCCAATTTTTAGAGTAGATGCACCGCTCTCCCTGTTTTCAATTGCTATAGTATTTTTTATTGTAAATGTTTATATATATTTTTTGTTGAGTCAACTGAAATGATGGCTCAATGCTCAATTTTGTAATTGCAGACTCTTCTGTGCCGTTGTTTTAACGTCAACTTAGGGAGACAAGCGTTCATAGGACATTTGAAGTGGGGGTGAATGTGTGAAATGTCCTGTGGACTGGAAATACTTGTTGAAGTGTGTGTGCTGTCTTTCACACAACTTATGGTATTTACCTATTGAGATTGGATTGGAATCTTTTCTCAGTTCTGCTCTGAAGACGAAATTTAGGATTACTATTCAATTCTAGGAGTAAGTAAATTAATTAAAAGAATGTTGTCTGTCTGCTGTTTGTGATTGCTTGTACATCTTATGTGAAATAGGAGACTGATCCAGATTTTCAAAATACTTTAATACACAAAACAATGAGTATTACATTGAGAGCAGAAGTCGTTCAATGTGTAAAAAAAAATACAAAAGGTGGACCGTTTAGTACACAACTTTTTCGTGTGGTCATTTTTTGATATGAGCTGTTTTGTCCCCAAATCTAAGCTGTGTGGTAGCTTTAGCATCTTCTGATGGACTATCAGCCTATAGTATCTCCAATGTAAGCAGAGTTAAATGCTTGCAAGCAGTAAATTAACCATTGTTTTTTCACATGTATTTTTGGTACACTTAGGTGGAACATGCACACACTGAAAATGACATCTGTGGTAACTTCAATGAAAGGCAAAGCTAATGCAAAACTTACCCACAAAATGCGTTTTCTCTGAGTAGGAAAACGTTAAAAAAACATGTATTGCTTCAGAAATGGTTGAGAGACTAAACAGAACTTTGTAAAACCCTTTACATAACATATAAAAGTTTATTTATAGAGGGAATTCAACATTTATAAAACTTTACAACACGWTGAAATATGGGACCCATTTGGTCTTTAGTTTACAGAATAGCAGAACGCTTATTCAGTGTGAGGCAGTCCAGAGACTGCTGAATGTATTGTTCCCCTTGATGAAATCTATCTGGCGTTGTCTACAACCTTACGTTAGTCCCGCGATATCTGACARCACTGGCTCGATTTTTACAGAACTTGGGTGAATGATGCTTCTTGCCATAGAGATCTGGCATTTACAAAATGACACAGATTGGCCCAAGGGGGCCACTATAGTAATCAACTAAATTTCCAAACTTTAAACAAGCATATGTCCTGTCCCGTTTGAGCCACAGTCATTACTTTTTAACATTACATTTTTTACATATATGCATCTCCTTATGAGAAACACGTTTCCCATTAGAACCTATAAGCTCGGTCCATTACATACAGCGAAGGATAATTATTTACTTAAAAAAAAAAAATGAATACACAGAAAATACGTTCTAATTGTTGTCACTAACTGTGGGGGCACTGATTCGTTCGTGGGGGATGACATGTTTACCGTTGCCTTGTTTTTTTGTTATATAATGGAGGCTTTTTGACACCAGCAAACAAATTCATCTTCCAAACTGTGTGCATCCATATGAACAAACACCAAGAATGTCTTAATTCTGTGTGAGAAACCTACATCAAAATAATGTATCAAGAATTTAACTGACAAGCAGGAAGTGCCTAAAACAAATGAATATAACATAGAGATGATTCTCTCCAAGGGGAGACAATAACATGTTTACTCAGCGAAAAAAATATATAATTTCTACCTTATAGTTTCAACCTTATATCACATTGTTAATCAATATAAATACTATATGTTGGAAAAGGTTCCTTTGACACATCTGAATGTAAGTCTTATGAAAAGGAGGAGCACAGTACTCTGTAAAAATCTTTGGAAAAGGAATCAATTTGACTTGAGGCAGTTTGAATAGAAGCAATCATCCCTGTACATACAGTACTGCCTTCAGTACAGCAATGTGAAAATGACATGAGCACTTAATAAATCAMTCAGGTTGTCAGTCAGTCATATTGATGTGAATGTCATCCTTGATCCTCTCCCAGACTCGTTGGCTCCCTTGTTGTTTTGGGATATTTGTGGTGAAGGTCTCCAGTGTGTTGCTTCCCACTCCAGGTCTGCTCCTGATTGGGTTGGTTGTGTCTGTGTGTGTTGGAATGGTGGGAGGCAGTGTGAGAGGGGACAGGGCAGGTGAGGCAGCTGGCTAGTGAGACTTGGGCAGGGTACAGTCATGATGATGATGATGGATATTGTCGTGCTGTTGGGATGATTCTATTAAAGCTTTGAAAGACAGTTCTGTGGTCTTGGATTTTGAGAGGATACGGGGTGTGTTTTTGCTGGGCTGGAGGTGCAAGGGGGAAGCAGGCAAAGGGGAGCTGGGGTGCTGAGGGGGGACGCCGTCAACGGGGGAGAGGGGCGAGTCTATAGCGCTTCCATCGGAAGAAGTGGGGCTGGTGCACCATCCTCCTTGAAGGTATCGAATGCACTTCTTTTTCCTCCTAGGAACAGTCAAGAGAGTTATCTGTGAATAAAGCGTGGATGCAAAGTGTCACCAGAATGAACTTTTGACTGTTTTCAACATGATTGAATTGAGTTTTCGGTCAAGGCGAGAGATATTTAACTGCAAATCCATTGAATACCATCGAATATGTATGGATCATTCAATGCCATTTCCTTGATTTTTGTGGTTGTTGTAATGAACATTATAAATGTGTTCTAAGCTTAATTGTTAACAAACAGCAGCTGTTTGCCTCTTCTTCAACCAAATACAAAACCAAAGTAGCACACCTTATCTCATGATCATTACCAGAATATAACGTGAGTCACTTGGTGCCACTGCAAGTAAAGGCGCGAGAACATATTTAGGGAGAGAGAGGGAGAGCGATTCTAAATGTCAGAGTTCACCATCAAAAGCTGCACTGCCTGACCACATGAATGGAGAAAGTTGAGGGCAGATGAGCATGAGAAATGCTATCAAAGTGCAGAGCAGCGGTGCATGTGCAAGAGAGTGTGCGTTCATCTGCGGTGATCAGGATTCGCACTAACCACATTCGCCTCCCTTTGTTCTCTCGCAGCACACACACACAGTGGTAAGGAGATTTCCATGATGTGACAGCGCGGTGGGGAAGACACTGTGGCATGATGGAGTTGAGGGGAGTGGCAGGCTTTCTTCACACCTCTACACTGATGTTAACAGATTGAGTTGGTAAAAAAGGTGCTGATGATGAGCATGACCGATCATCCATCCACTGCTTTGTCATTTCACCAATAACATAACCAAGAAATGGCTGTTTTAAGCAGCGAGCATCTCTGTGTGAAACCTTTTTCTCCCCTCAGACATACAGGACCCCTCCCACTTTCCTTTGATCAGCATCACCCACCAATCCCTGAGGAGACACCCCATCACCAGCCAGTAAAGCAATTTTAGCCCCCCCCCCCTGTGCTGGTTCTCTACCTGTAGGGGGCAATGTGGGTCACAAAACACAGGTTAGTGAGATGAGTGCATGCGGAGCACAGCAGGAGGCTGAGGCGCGCTCAGAGGAGGGAGAGAGGGGTAGCAGAGCGAGAGGGCGAGAGATACACACCTGCAGGGACCACACCAGTCCGTTTGTTGGTTGAGGCCGAAGCGAGCTCTGCATTTCTTAGGAGAGCCAGGGTCTGAGCACAAGGCAGCATGCGCACACGAAATAAGTTAGGAAAGAGAGGGAGAGATGAAGAAAGAGAGAGAGGGTGATGGAGAGAGAGAGATTAGATCAAGAGGTCAGGGCAGAAGTTGAAGCATTGACAGAGATGGTAAATCAGAAAGCCATCAAATCAGACTGTTAGTACCCAATTACTGAGTAGGAGTTAACACCAACAGCCAGAACAGAGTAGATGGAGCAGGACTCCATTCAGGACACAGGCCATTAGAGAGGAGAGGAAAAGCTTTCACACTCTGTTAGTTAGAGCAGCAGTGACCCAGTCAGAGTACACACCAATTATAGAAGTGTGTACGGCTAGGGGATAGTCGACCAGGAAAGTTGTTTCAAGCGATAGAATAAGGGTTGAATGGAAGTATATCGTATTGAAGCTCAGGGTTGGTCCGGGAGTTTGGTAGAGAAGAGAGAGAGAGGACATTACCTGCTGAGGAGTCCTGCTGCTTCTCTCTTTTTCTTCTCTTCTTCTTGCCCTGTTGGAACACACAACCAGACACACAGAGAGTCAGTAGGGGAAACACAACCAGACACACAGAGAGTCAGTAGGGGAAACACAACCAGACACACAGAGAGTCAGT